>NW_006948968.1:258777-291194 GCF_000164805.1 Carlito syrichta | reverse complement strand
CACACACACACACACACACACACACACACACACACACACACACACGACCCTAATCAGTTGCAGTTAGATTGGGCCTGGATTTGTCATCCCAGGAGGGCCATTGGGAAAGGGATCTTCCACTGTGCCTCAGACCTGCCACCTCTATCCATCTTGCAGCTTCAGCCAGGCTCAGAATGACAGTCCCAACAGGCCCTGCAGATTTCTAACAAGCGTCCACAGTTGCATGAAATGTCATTTGTGACTAACACTTGAGATGGAAGTTCCAGAGCTGGAACTTGCTCCCCTCTGGGAGCACAGATCTGGACTCTGCAGAGGGCCAGCCCCCAGCATTCTAGAGAAATTCTATGTTTCCTCTGCAAGAGACCCTTCCCTCCACTGCCAGACTTCCTAGCCCTACAGCTGAGTGGGTGTGGAGCCTTGCTGAGGGGATCACTCCAGAAGAGGAGAGGACACCCCTGAAGCAAGAGGAGAGCAGTCTGTCTGCCTTCAACTCCACTTGCCTTTCACGGGAACCCAGGAACTGAGCCCATATTCTTTCATTCCGGACCCAGTAAATAGCCCATTCTACAAAAAGAAACTGCAGGGCTGACTGTTGAAGGTATAGAGCTTGTAAGCTGACCTGAAAATATGAATCTCCAAGTGAGTGCCCAGCCAAAAGCCATTGAAATCTGGTACCTAGATTCTCACTATGGCCTTCTCCCTGCCCTACTTTCCACACTGGTCACAAAACTGCAAAGCATGCTGCGTTCTCTCAGACAGCACAGCAGGGAGAGAGGTCAGGGAGAGGCTGGTCCACAAAGCAGGACTGAGCAGCTCCCAATTACATTCTCCACGGGGATGTGACCACCCTGGCCTCAGGCTGGGTGTCCCTGACACCCATGTGCTCTACGTAGAACAGAGGGCACAGCAATTCTTACAGCCAAGAAGATGCTGTGTGCTGGTCCCATGGAGTGACCATTTTAGAGTGGGGCCCTCTCAGCCGGGAATTGGGGTCCAGCCCACCAGGGTAAAGGTCTGGCCAGGAGCAGACAGGGCCTCTGGACCCCTGCCACACAGGCTGAACTTCAGCTCCAATGTGAGTCTAGGATAAGAGAGCAGAGCCTGGTCGGTCCTGAAGGGGCTGGGGGAGCTTCGGTAAGGGGGGCAGTTGGGGCTCACACTCAGAAAGCTGGGGTAAGGAGAGGAGGAGAATTCAGGGCATCCCCCTGACTTCTCTAGAAAAGGTACAATGCTTAGACATGGCCACAAGGTAGCGCAGTGACATCTCAGCTGCTTCGGGGTTCCTGAAGAGGGTGCCTGGCATGAGAGACTCTAGGTGACTCTGGACTGTTGGCCAACCTCCCTTTCCTCTCTGTTAATGGCTTTTTCAGAAACACTTAACATTTTGATTTTTCCCCAAAGGGGAGTGGCTAGAGGGATAGGAGGATGAAAAGGCGTCCAAAAAAAGCGAAGAGAAGAGGCTCAAATGCAAGGCTGAAGAGGCCTCCTTGTTTGTCTACAGGATTTTGCCTCCGTATCTTCAAGTTTACATTGGGGCCTAGTGAAGGAAATTCTGACACGGCTGATGACACTAGCTTGGGGCCCTTTGAAATAGTTCTTACAAAGATATGTAGGTGGCGACGCTGAATAGTATTTATGTTCTGATGTTAAGAGGGAAAAGAAGGCATACACCTAACACTTCGTGTCCTGTGATTACTATGGTGTGAAAAGGGGTGTGTTTGAGAAAAAAAATACTGGAAGGAAATGTACCAAAATGTTTATACTTCAGTTGAGCTTATATCTAAATCTTTATCTCATCCAAACTTTATGTAATGTTACAGTATGCATATGGTATGTTTTCTTTAATGATTTAAATAATTAAAATAAATGTATTTTTTAAAATAAATGATAAAGTGAAGGAGTTTGACTAAATCAGTTGTTCTGGAACTTTAGTCTGCATTGGAAGCCCTGGAGGGCTTGTTAAAATAAGATTCCTTGGCCCTACCTACAGAGTTTCAAATTCAGTGGGCCTGGTGACTTGCATTGCTAACCAGTTTCCAAGTGACACTGCTGGTCTGTGGACCACAAAAAGCCACTAGGGAAAAAAAGTTAATGGAAGGACAAGACTTGAACCTAGGTTTCCCAACCTCCAGGCTTGGGCACCTGGGTACTTCCCATAGAAACAACATGAGCCCCTGGGGCAAACTTGGCTCCATCTCTGACTGGTGGGTGGTGGGGGAATCAACACCTATTGCTTCTGGATATGAAGCAATTAAACTCTCTCCTAGTAGCTACAACTCAAATAATGCAAAAACCCCAAGATATTTGTGAAAATGTATTCCTCCAAAATAAAATATCAGCATGCCAACAAAAAGCAGTTCTTGAAATGAAGAAAAATTCCTAAGCTGAACCACAGCTAGTTAATCTTCTACTCTGAGCCACTCCTTAGCAAGCCTGATACTATGATTTAGAAAATTCTTTTCCTGTGAGCCAGGCATTACCAAAGCTGGGCAGAGCCTATGGGTCTCAGTTGAGTAGGACAGGCCTTTCCATGACTGTGAAAAACTCTCTAGTGACAAATATCCCATCTTCTTTGTCCCAAGAAAAACCAAAGGGGTAAAAAAACATTCTGCTTTATACTGAAACATAACAAGATCAACAGCAGCGTGGAGCAGCATTTGTTGACTACCCACTCTGTGCCAGGCCCTATGGTCAGTAAAAAAGTCTATCCCTGAGGATACAAAAATGAAAAAGCACTCTTCCTTCCATTCACCATTGTGTGTATGTGTGTGTGTGTGTGTGTGTGTGTGTGTGTGTGTGTGTGTGTGTGTGTGTACACGCGCACAGGAGTTGGCAATTGAAAGAGAGGCATGACAATCCAACACAATGCGTGTAAATAACATGATATACAAAACGTTACAAGAACCCAGGCGCAGGAGGAATTAGCTGAGGACCCTTTAGACAAAGTGATATTTGCGTTGAACCTTGAAGGAAAAGAAGTGGAAGGACATTGTAAGCAGAAGGAAAAGCATGAATCAGTCTTGACTTGGAGGCTTGGAAAAGAATAGTGAAATTGGGAATTCAGGAGACTTCAGTGCGGCCCAGGGTGGGCACATTAAAAAGAAGTGGCCAGTGTGTGTGTAGGGCGTTGGAGATCAGGAGAGAGGCATGCCAACCCAAAGTGATAAGTGTGGACATAACATGATGTACAGAACATTACAAGAGCCTTAGGCAGAAGATTATAGTGAGATTAGCTGCCTCAAAGGTGAGGGCCTCAAGGGCCATCCCCAAGAGTCTGGTCCTCACCCTGGAGGCCACGGAGCCACTGCTGAGACTGGTGTTTTAAAAAGGAAGGGAATGCAGTTGCTGGCTGCCTTTCCAGACTGGGTTGATGGCCTTATCGCTCAGCCTTGCTGAAACACTAACCACTCCCTGATGGGTAACAATGTTATCAGCAGGGAAAGACAGACGAGGGGCCCAGCAGTCCCCAGTTTTGCAAGCTCACCTGGCCCTGCACCCACAAGCATTCAGCTTTTCCTCCAAGGTAGGCCCCAGCCTTGGGCAAGTGTCTTTGAAGTCTTCTTGTTAATTGCTATACTCAACACAAAATCTTCAGAGGGATTAACACCAGTGAAACTGAAACAGGGACACAGAAGCTTAGTAGGAATCTTCCATCTTACAAATACCTTACTCTTAGCCTTAAAAAAGACCCATTTGGAAATTCCACGTTGTACTAGCTTATAGACCTACAGAAATTTCAACTTTAAAAATTCATTGCAAAGCCTGGCACAGTGAGTGGCTCAGCCTGTAATCCCAGCAATTTGGGAGACTGAGGCAAGAGGATCACTTGAGGCCGGAAGTTCAATACCAGCCTGGGCAACAAAACAAGATCCTGTCTCTACACAAATAAAAAATAAAAATAACTAGGTGCTGTGGTATGTGCCTATGATCCCAGCTACTTGAGAGGCTGAGGCAGGAGGATCACTTGAGCCCAGGAGTTTGAGGTTATAGTGAGCTATGATTGTGCCACTGCACTCCAGCCTGGGCAACACAGTGAGATCCTGTCATGAAAAAAAGAAAAAGAAAAAAATTCCCATGTGCATTATATATCACTTGACTCTTAAAATAACTCTGTAAAGAATATTGAGCATATATTCTTATTCCAATTTTACAGATGTAAAAATTCACCAACCAAAGCTCAACAGGTACACACATGACATGGAATGTCAAGACTTATTTGTCTTGGGAGAGCATTCTCCAGGGAAACCTGGAGTATCCCAGGAAGCGTCCAGAGGGGGCTTCTCAGAAGACCTGGGCTTATGTTGGATAACTCTAAGGGTTACAGAGCAGTGGGAATTCTGGATTGGATTCTGTCAAAAGGGAGGCCAATTCAATGATTGGGTATTGTAATAATCTAATCATTAATTGTTAACTAATTATGAATTTGATCAATAATGATGTAGCTTATGGGAGAAGGTGGGGTTGAGCTGGCATTGGCACAGGAGCACGAGTCACTCATGTGAATCAGAAGAGGGAAATAGTCATGGTTTTGGGTTTTGGAGTGGTGTCTTCTCAGTTTCATTGCAAACACAGATGTGGAGGTTGCCTGTCCCACGTGTTATATCCTGAGGGCATTGTCTACATTCAGTTGTGAACATCGTGGTGTGGCTGCCAGCAGGGTTGGTTTTTATCGCTGTGTTCTCTCACACTAAGGAACTCGCATAATATCTTTGAGGTGTCTTTTTTTTTGAGTTGGAGTATTACTCCATTGCCCAGACTGGTGTGCAGTGGCATACTCCCAGCCACTGCAGCCTCAACTTGCTGGGCTCTGGTGATCCTTCTGCCTCAGCCTTCCAAGAAGCCGGAACTACAGGCTCGCGCTACCACGCCCGGCTAATTTTTTTGATTTATTGTAGAGATGAGGTCTCGCCAACTGGCCCCGGCAGGTCTTGAACCCGTGGGCTCAGGAAATCCACTCACCTCAGCCTCCCAAAGCATGGAATTACAGGTTGAGCCACCGGGTCTTAATCCCTATGTGCTAGCTGCTCAGTCCTGGGTGACCCCCATGGGCAATGTCCCTTTCAAGCTGACATTCTGGGTGTCACGAGGGCTAATTAGAGTGGTCATCACAGTGCCCAGAGACCTGCAATGGTTCCAGCTATTTAAACATCATTGGGAGAGAGAAATATGGAAGCAAAGTTCTATCCATTTTAAACAGGCAACCTTGTACCTTAACTGAACACTGGCTGACGCAATTGCCTTGAGCAATTCAGATTCCCAGACACCACTAGAACAGCCCAAGCAGTAAATGACAATTCTACCATTTCTTCTCCAGTACTGTCTTATTTAGGGCCAGACACATAGCAGTTTTTGATCAAGTACTGACAATGAAATTTAATGTTCTTTGAGGGAAAACTCTTACATTGCTTTCACAGAATAGAGCCAAGATGTATGGAAAAATAGAAATGATTGCTTTTAAGAGTTTTTAAATGTGCCTGTTGCTTTAACCATGCAACCACCCTGTGAGATCGATATTATCATCCCTATTTTACAGATGGCTCAGAGTAATGAAGTAACTCACCTTAAATCACTTAGCCAGTGAGGGGTCAAGACAAGATTCACATCCAGGTCTGTCTGACTCTAGGCCCAGGGCTCTCTAGCGAGCCAGAGAAATCTCCTCTCTGAGGTGGCTTAAATGTGTGCTTCCTCGAAGGGCAAAGAATCAGGAGAAGCCTCCGAAAAGCCCTGTGATTTCTCACTAATGTGTATTTCTAGTGATGCTGGTGTCCCCCTCAGAGCCCACATTCAAAATGTCAGTGCCAGGGGCCAGAACATATTCTGAGCCTCTCTGACCTTGGCCACTTCTAACTAGAAATTTCTGCTCACCCTACACATCTATGAATGACAGGCAGGAACCGCTTTGGCGGCTCAGGAATACACCCACCCCTGGACACAGCCCCAGTCCTCTCCCTTCTGAGCCTCCATCACAGTCCCTGGTTACCAAAGTCAAGCTCAGAAACACAGGCGTGAGCGCAGAGCCAGGCAGTCCAAAGAAAGGAGCAGCCCTATGATGTCAAGTCTGAAACATCCAGGCCAATACTAATGTCACCCAGTATAGTTCGAAAGGGTGAAAGCTTTTCTCTTCACCCAAGAACCCTCTAGGTTCCAGGTTGCTTTTCTGAACTGAGTTGGACTCTCTACAGCCTCTCTATGGCTTGGTAATATCAAAACAACGCCTACAAAATCTCTTCTCCTGAAAATCTCCTTCCTGCCTGTGATACTGGTCTTGGAATTACTCCATGGTGCACACACTCTTTTTTTTTTTTTTTATTAATCAGTATTTTTTATTATGTGTGCACACACTCTTTAGGTGTTATTGCTCATGCCCTGGCCACCGCCTTCATACCACACGTTGAGGCTCTGCTTCCTGAGAGCAACATTCAGGAAGGTGTCAAATCAGGAAGAACTTTAACTGAGTTGGCTAAGGGATTTATGTGGGGATCAACCCATCCACATATACCAGGGAGCTAACCAAACAACCAATCTAAGTAGGGAAGTCTATGCTCAGAGGATGGTGTCTGGTGTGCCATTTGTTCAGAGATTTAGCCACATACCAGCTCTGTGCTAGGCCTCATGCTAGGACTCCAACATGCTCACCCAACATTCATACGTAGCATCAGTGTGCTAGGGTTGCCATGACAAAGGGCCACAGACTAGGTGGCCTAAATAACGGAAATTTATTTTCTCACAGTTCTAGAAGCTAGACGTCTGAAATCAAGGTGTCAACAAGATGTGTTCCTTTGGAAGACTCTCTCCTTGAATGGTAGATGGCTGCCTTCTCTTCTTTGTCTTCAGATGGTCTTCTTTCTATGTGTTTCTGTGGCCTCATTTCTTCTTCTTGTACAGACACCAATGGAATTGCATTAGTGCCCCCTCCAGTGACCTCTTTTACCAGAATCACCTCTTTAAAGACTGTATCTCCAAAAACAGTCACAATCTGAGGTCCTGAGGGTTAGAATTTCAGCATGTGAATTTGAGGGGAACACAATTCAACCCCTTTCATCCAAAAAAACACATTTGTCAAGGACCAGCTCTGACCCAAGTCCTGGGCTAGGCACTGGGGATACCATGGGCACTGCAAATATCTCTTTGTTCTATTTAAGCTTCAGCAATTCCCTGAGGGACTTCATAGTTTGAAAAGAGACTTATAAATACACATGAGATTGGAAAGTGAATAGTAAGTCCACACCAAGCCCAAGCAGAGGCCTTTGGTGTGGAGGTGCAAGAAGCAATGGCCCAGCTGACGCACACAGGAGCCAGCTGGCAGCTAGTGGGGTCAGTGGAGGGGGAAAGGAGTGGGTGCTGGGGGAAACTGGGCAGGGGAGGGACACCTGCCCCTTTCGACAGTGTGATTAAGATTTTCTTGCAGCACAAGTAATAACTGGCAGGAGACCAAGAAGGAGCTGTTTATCTGGCTCATGTGTGAGTAAGTGATAAAACTCACCCTCTGGCGCAGAACGTTAAAGAACCATCATCTCTGCATGAACTTGCTCGGTGTGAGCCCCAAACCCACCCTCCCTGGCTCAGTGTTTTGCCATACTGGCCGACTTCAACCAGGCTGAATCCTCGGCCAAAGGGAAAGGGCTGCCACCTTTCAGGGTATACCTGCCTCCCTCCCTTCACCCAAAAGGAAGGGTAGGGTGATGGCTGATGCCAAAGGATGGATCAGGGACTGGGAGACAAATTCCTGGGCTCCTGTTCATGTCTGGGCTATGGGGTCCCGGCATGGGCGGGGTCTCTGGGTTTAGCAGAACTAAACCATGGACTTCTGAGGGGGGCTCTGGGTGAGAAAAGAGAACTGGATTTAGAATCTTAAGACCTGGGCCAAGTCCCAACTCTGTCACTTACTAGCAGGTGGCCCTGGGCAAATCACCCAAGGTCTCCAGAATCTTGGTTAGTCACTAGTCATAAGATGATTGCTAGAGACCCTACTGAGCTGATCTGAGGATGAAATAAGCTCACGTAAGTAGAAGCACTTTGCAAATCTTCATTGCTGACCATAAAACTAACATGTGTAAGTATCTATTTTCTAGATAATCCTATCATTATAATACTTACCTGGTTCACATACTACTCCCAATGTTTTCCTTATTTTTATTACAAAAGTATTTAGATATAGAAAGAAGTTTAAAGGATGATACAATCAAGTTCCAAATTTCTTCCAAATAGACTCAATAATTGTTTACATTTTAGCATATTTACTTTATCTCTATATATGTGTGCATATTTATATGCACCATTTGAAAAGAGAAGGAAACACACACACACACACACACACACACACACACACACACACACACACACCCTATTTGAAAGTTGTGGATGTCATGATCCTTCAGTTCTAAACAGTAATCCTTCAGCGTTCGTCTCTTAATAAGGACATTCTCCCACATAGCCCCAGCCTAAGAAAATTAAAAATAATTGTATACTACCCAACATCCAGTCCTTATTCAAATTTCCCCAGTTGTCCAAGAATCTTACTTGTGGCATTTTTCAAACCCAGATCCTCCTGCTGCCTCTGTTGTGACCCTGTCACCTATCCCTGATGTTTTTGAGGTCATGAGAGTCTCGGTTGTCTGGTGCCAACACTCACACACATTCGGGCTGCCCACTGTCCCATGGCTCCTTGTGGATCTCACTGCTATGACACGTGGCTCCTTGCTTTCTAACCATCTGCCTGCACACCTCTCTCCCCACTAGACTATGGGCACCTCAAAAGCAGTGGCCAAGTCTTAGTCACTATTGCATCCCCGCAATCTGCGTGAGCCTGGCATGGGGAAGGCACATGGCAAATGACTGTCGGGTGTTTTGTTGAGTGTTTGAATCCTCATCAAAGGCCTATGCAACATACACTTTTTTTTTAAGTAAGTGTGTTTCAAGTAACTTCATCTGGCGAATGTTGATTTCCGCTGGAGACAATGGAAAACATCCCACAGGTATGGGACACCAGTACAGGTCCTGCCCTACCTCCCCATCTAGAAACAGGGGGTCACTGAAGTCACTTGGGCCATTGGTTGGAGTCTGTGCTCTACATCTGTGATAGGGTTATTGCTGGAGAGGGAGGGATGCCATTCAGACCACAAGTCTCCTCTGGAAAACACACACACAGGAGCAGTCGCCCTGTTCCCACTATAGATCTTACAGAGGATCTTCCAAGTCCTTGGGTTTCCATGGAACCCGGAAACCACTTCCAGACCAGCAAGAGTGAGAAAAGGGGATACCATCTTTGTGTTGTTTTCTTGCATATAAACTCACCACAGTGCACATGACCTTAATGGGAGTTTTAAGCTTATCTCAACTTTAGATGATGCTTCAATGTGGAGCTTCTCACGATTTAACATGCATGTGAATCACCTGGGGAGCTTGATAAAATGAGTTGGCTTTGTTTTTGCCGGCAGTTTTGGGATGGGCTCCAAGATTTTGCCTTTCTATAACAAGTGATCGGGGTCATGCCAGCACCACAGTTTCCCGAACTACACTTTGAGAAGTGAAGTTCTAAAGGTCACAAAATATCTCCTCATGTATCCAATGAACTAGTAACTAGCACCCACTACTACACATAAGGCAGTGGAGGAACAAGGAAATGGAAAGAAATACAAAGAAGAGGAAGACACCGCCCTTTGACTCAAACCAGTTGGACATTCCTTATTACTATGTCTGGCATTTTGCTTAAGCTGGCTTAATTCTTACAACCCATAATCTATCAAATGTTTGTTGTTATCCTCATTTTATTAGCAACTGGGGCTGATACGTCCTAATTGGCTGTCCCAGCTAGTAAAAAGATGCAATGAGTTTTGAATGGAAGCCAGTATTGCTCTGCGCACACCTCTCTAACACTTGATCTGGTTGCTCTTTTTGCCAAATCCTCAGATCTGATGGACAAAGGGCAGGAGAGGACCAACTAGCTCTGGCCTAGCCCTTGAAGCAGACCTGGTAGCAGCTGAGGGGAAAGGGTGGCGGTGGTAGCAGGCAGAAGGCTTCAAACAACCAGAAAGGGAAAGCAGGGCCTAGAAAGTTGCTCAAGGCTGCCTTCCCTACCATCTTCTGGCGATTTCCAGTAACATATTTCCCTGAGAGGGTCAAGCCCTTTGCAACAAGTTCCTAATGTGGTATTAAACGCTGCCCACGATAGCAAACTTCAGCCATAAATTAGGGCCCAAACTCTGTCACCAAGTGGCTGTGGACTCTGGATAAATCATTCCCTTCACCTGGACTCAGGGTTGGAAGCTCTTGATATTGATATTGATATTCCTCTCTAAGAAAAGCTTTCTAAGCTCTCTTGCTGTTTTCTCATTGAGCAGGTAAAAGCATGCGCTATGTCCCCATTCAGGGCACTCCAGTCCCCTCTTCTTAGCTGAGGACCAGGAGTTTCTGGGGCTCACCCTGCAGCTTTCTCCTTTCGGTTTATTGAGCACATACTCTGCCTCAAGCCCTGTGCTCAGGGCCAGGCAAACAAAAGCAAACAAAATGCATTCCCTCCCTGGGGCAGAGACCTAAAACAGACTACAGGTGCCTTGGGTTGTGGCCTGGCACAGCACCTTCCTGAGTACCCACCAGTGGAGGCCACAGGCCTAAATGGATCACTTCACCACATGCCAGCCTGGCTAAGAGCTCTTTCCCTGGCAAACTTGGGAGGAAGGTGCTAGTGTTGGCCCCATTTTAAAAATGAGAAAACAGGCATAAAAAGGTCAGATGAGTGAGCAGCCCAACATCACACAGTCAATAAGGATTAAATGGGACAATGGATACAAAAACGCTTAGCTGACTGGCAAGTAGTAACTAAATGGTAACTAAAACACCTTTCTCAAATGGCAGAACAGGGAGTGGGAGCCAGTGGTCTGCACTCTCAGACAAGTAAGAGAGAGACCTCTTGTCTTCCCTGGAGGCTTGGGACTGGCCACACATGAGGAGAAAAGCACTGAGAGAAGAAGCAGAAGAGATCTCAGACGAGGGCTTGGCAGGCTCAAAGGCACTCGGCACACACAAGGGACAGTGGAGCTCTAACAGAGGCAGGGGCCCAGGGGAGGACAGAGCAATTGGTGCTGAGGAGACTCCCTGGGGCCCCCTGTCCTTCCTAGATAGCTACTTAGAAGCCGGTCTGCGTGCACCCCGGGCTCAGCTGCTCCATGCTTCAGCCGCCACGCGCCTCATCTGGGTAATGGAGTGTTATGAAGCATGTTGGAGGCCCTTGATTAGTGCTTAACTCCGTGCTCGTTGGGTTGTATTTCCAAGGATGCTCAATAAGAGCCACAGCAGAGGCAAATTTCTCGCCTTCTCAGCCCACAGCTCGGAATTAAAATGCCACCCAACATCCTCTCCCAAAGAAGTGGAGATTTATGGATCACTGTCAATATCAACACATGTTGGCCATTATTTGAAAGTCCCCTAGCTCCTTGGGACTGATTGCTATTTACTCTGAAAGATAAATGTGGCGTCAAAATCTATGCAGGTTTCCGGGAAGAATCAGTTTTAAAGTGCATTTGTTTCTTCCTTTGGAGACTTTTTTTATTCCACTTCACTGTTTTGTCTGGTGGTAGAAGCCCCACCCAGCCCTCACCATCAGATAGTCTAAAGCTCTCTTAGACTCTGGAACAAAGACCAGAGGAGCCTGCCTGTCCTCAGTCCAGGGTCACCAGTATGAAAATATGGAAAGACCTTTGGCACCTTAGAAGAAAAATTGCCCCTGTCTTATGGGCTGACACCAGTAATATATGATCTGGGGCCAGAGTTGAAACTCCAAAGGAGTTTGCTTGAGGAGCAACAGGTGGTCCTGTCTTGAACACTTTGGGTCTTTTGCGATGCTGGATATGGTATGGAAACTGAGGCAGGTGCTAAATCACTTAGATCATGGTTCTCAAACCTGAGTGGACATTAGAATCCTCTGAAGAACTTCTTATTTTATTTTAAAATTATTTTAGAGTCAGGTGGTACATATGCAGTTTTGTTACATGAATATACTATGTAAGGCTGAGGTTTGAGCTGCTTCTGTTAAACCCACCACCCAAATAGCAAACATAGTACTCATCAGGTAGCTTTTCAATCCTTTTCCGCCTCCCTCCCTCCTCCCTTTTAGAGTCCTCTGTGTCTGTGTCTTTATGTCCATGTGTACCTAATGTTCAGCTCCTACTTAAAAGTGAGAACAGGTGGTATTTGATTTTCTGTTCCTGTGATAATTCACTTTGGATAATGGCCTCCACTAAAAGCGGATAATTCCATCCTCTTTGCTGCAAAGGACAGAATTTCATTCTTTTTTATGGCTGTGTAGTATTTCATGGTGTATATGTACCAGATTTTTAAAATCCAATCCACTGTTGAAGGACACCTAGCTTGATTTTGTGACCTTTTGCTGCAATGAACATACGAGTTCAGATGTCTTTTTGGTAGAATTATTTCTTTTCCTTGGGGTTATATAACCAGTAATAGGATTTCTGAGTCAAATGATCGTTCTATTTTTAGATATTTGAGAAATCTCCAAATTGCTTTCCACAGGGGCTAAACTAATTTACATTCCCATCAACAGTGTGCAGTATGTATAAGCATTCCCTTTTCGCCCCATCCTTATCAACATCTCTTATTTTTTGACATTTTGGTATTAGCTACTCTGCCTGGTGAGATGGTATCTCACTGTGGTTCTTCTTCTTCTTCTTCTTTTCCTTCTCCTTCTCCTTCTCCTTCTCCTTCTTCGGACTACATGTGCATGCCACCATGCCTTTCTAATTTTTAAAACTTTTTTGTAGAGACAAGGGCTCGCTATGTTACCCAGGCTGGTCTCCAGCTCTTGGACTCAAGCAATCTTCCTGCCTCAGCCCTCCAAAGTGCTGGGATTACAGGTTTTTTCTTGTTGATTTGTTTAACTTCCTTATAGTTTCTAAATATTAGTCCTTTGTTGGCTGCATAGTTTGCAAATATTTTCTCTCATTCCATAGGTCATTGGTTTAAGCTTGTTGATCATTTCTTTTGCTGTACAGAAGTTCTTTAGTTTAATTAGGTCCCATTTATCAATTTTTATTTTTGTTGCATTTGTTTTTGAGGTCTTAGTCATATATTCTTTGTCTAGGCCAATGTCCAGATGCATTTTTCCTAGGTTTTCTCTTTAGATTTTTATAGTTTGAGGTACTACATTTAAGTCTTCAATCCATCTTGGTCATGTTGAGAGGTAGAGGTATAGTTTCATTTTTCTGAATATGGTTAGTTAGTTTTCTCAGCACCATTTATTGAATAGAGTGACCTTTTCCCATCGTTTATTTTTGTCAACTTTGTTTAAGATCAGTAGTTTATCAGTATGTGACTTTATTTCTGGGTTCTCTATTCTGTTCCATTGATTTCTGTGCCGATTTTTGTACTAGTATCATGCTGTTTTGATTACTGTAGCCTTGCAATATAGTTTGAAGTCAGATAATATGACTTTGTTCTTTTTGCTTAGGATTGCTTTGGCTATTTGGTCTCTTTTTTGGGTTCCATATAAATTTTAGAATTGTTTTTTCTAATTCTGTGAAAAATGACTGGTATTTTGATAGCAATTGCATTGAATCTGTAGATTGTTTTAGGTAGTATGGATATTTTAAAGATATTGATTACTCCAATTTGTTGGCATAAAATTATTTTCCATTTGTTTATATAACCAATTATTTATTTAATCAGTGTTTTGTAGTACTGCTCATGAAGATCATTCACCTTCTTAGTTAGATTTATTCCTAGGTATTTTGTGTAGGGGAGGCAATTATAAATGAGATTGTGTTCTTAATTTGATTCTTAGCTTGAACATTATTGGTGTATGCTACTGATTTTTTACGTTGCTTTTGTGTCTTGAAACTTTACTAAACTTGTTGATGGGGTCTAGAAGTCTTTTGGCAGAATCTTTAGGGTTTTATAGGTATAGAATCATATTGTCAGCGAACAGAGATAATTTAACTTCCTCTTTTCCTATCTGGATGCTTTTTTTTATCTTTCTCTTGCCTGCTTGCTCTAGCTAGGACTTCCATTACTATGCTGAATAGGAGTGTTCAGAGTGAACAGTCTTGTCTTGTTCCAGCTCTTAGGGGGCATAATTCCAATTTTTGCTCATTCAGTATAGTGTTGGCTGTGGGTTGTCATAAATGGCTCTAATTATTTTGAGGTACGTTCTTTCAATGCCTAGTTTGTTGAGGGTTTTTATCATGAAGTGATGTTGGATTTTATCAAATGCTTTTTTTGCATTCATTGAGATGATCATATGTTTTTTGTTTTTGATTCCATTTGTGTGGCGAATCAGTTTATTGACTTGCATATGTTGAGCCATCTTTGCATCCCAGAAATAAAACTCACTTGATCATGGCAAATTATCTTTTTGATGTGCTGCTGGATTTGGTTTGCTAGTAATTTGTTGAGGATTTTTGTATCTATGTTCATCACAGATATTGGCCTGCGGTCTTATTTTTTTGCTATTGTGTCCTTGCCAGATTTTGGTATCAGAGTGATACTGGTTTTATATGAATTAGATGGAATCCTTCCTCCTTGATTTTTTAGAATAGTTTCAGTAAAATTGGTACCAGCTTGAAGAGCTTTTTAAAACACAGGTTGCTGGCCCCCCATTCCAGAATTCCTAATTCAGTAGGTTTATGGGTAGGGCTTGGGAATTTGCATTTCTAATGAAACCCCAGGTGTTACTAACTCTGATGCTGGTCCTGGGTCCCACCTGAAGAACCAGCTCAGAACAAGAATGGGAAGTATTAAAGGCCAGTTTGGGGAAAGATGAGACTGCTGGCAATATTTAGCACTCTAGGGGAAAGAATAGCACCATCTAAAAGGGAATTTTATTAAGTTTCACTGGATAATGTGCATTTTAAATCCTTTTCTATGAAATCTTCAGTTAAAGGTTAATTTTCATCAATAAGCTCTACATACAGGTTTATGTATTTTGAAATGCATTGAAGTGCTAAATGGGTCTAGAACTACCCAAGCTACTCCACGGTGTTCTACTATACCTAGGTTACTGGGACAGTCAAGGGACTGAGTAGGTCATGGTCCTACCACTGGGATGTTTTGCTAACTTTATTGGGTGAAAGCTGTAAGGAGATTCACCATGTCAACAGAGCCCATTGTGCTAGTTCACCAATGGTCCCCAAGCAATTTTCCCTGCAGTAGTCAAAGTTTTCAGATGAAACTGGGCCCAGGGCAAAAAAAGAGTACAGTCTGAAGACTCTAGAAGTCCCGTGATGAATGCCAGAAGAACTTTGGAGGCAGATGACAACTTTTTCTTTACACTGAGATTTTATGTTATACATCATGATGAGGTTGTGATTGCACATTATCAGCTCTGCCTTCTTCTCCCCAGGAAATGTATTAGGAAAGATTATTGTGTACTGAAGCCAGGCTGCCCTAAACCTTCCCCATCAAAGTCCAGTGGACTGGGCAAGTCATCACTTAGGATTCATTACTTGGTGGCAGGGGTCTTCAGAACAAAGGCTCTGACTCTTTCAGAATAGGGGGCTGTTAGTATACCCAGGTCCAGGGTGACAGGTAATGCAGTGGACAGAAGAAGTCAATATATTTATAGATATGAGAAAAGTAGGTAAGAATACACAATGCGTATGTTCATTGGGATGTCAGATCACAAAGACAAAAATTCAATTCAAATTAACTTACTTATTTACTCCCATAACAAGGATATTCAAAATATAAGCTTCAGGCATAGCTGGATCTATGACCCTAATAACGTCACCACGTCTCTTCATTCCCTCTCTACCCCCTCCCTCCATGTCAACACTGGAGAGTCTCAGATTTTAATTTTGGTGCTCAGAACTCAAAATTCTAGAGAGACGACCCCTTATCACATACCTCTGGCAAGTATTCCAGAAAGGACTCTGGCCATGCGTTCATCCTGAATAGATGACTACGGGCAGGGGGATGGGATCTCTGATTGGCCTGGTTTGGGAACCAACCTTGGGTAGAATCAGCTTTATCCAAACCAGACTGAGCAGGGTCCATGTAGGAGAATGCTCCCTTGGAGGAAGAGAAGCCAGCCAGACCATGGAGGACTTGCTATGAAGCATGAGTCTGGACAGGGGGACAAGAATGGCTCCTGCTTCCACAGGGGCAAGCAGGATGGTGTCTCTGGCTCTGCTCACACAGCCCTGGCTCTATGCCTTGTGCCTCTGTTCAAGGTATGCTCTCATAGCTAATCTACCTGGGCAGAGCTGGCCTCCTGAGCATGGGAGAAATCCTGGGTGATGCAACAGACAGCCATTTGTAGGGCAAAGGGATGTTCCCCCAGTTCTGTAATATGTGGGAAGAATCATGCAACTCACAAGCATTGTTCCTCCTCCCAGAGGAAGCAGATAAGTGAAATAAATAAAACCAGCATCTTTATTGGCTTCCTAGGATGTTCAAGGGCCAGTTTTCAAGATTGTGTACATTAAATACACATTTCAGTGATGCTTTGGCCTATTCCACGGTGACCCTCAAATTATGGTCCCCATAATTAGCAGCATCAACATCATTTGGCAACTTGCTTGAAATGCAACTTCTCCACCCCAGACCTGCTGAATAAGAAACTCTGGTTGTAGGGCCCAGCAGTCTGTGCTTTAGCAGAATCTGGGTGATACTGATACATGCACCAAAGTTTAAGAGCCACTGCTCTATATGAGACTTTGATCCAATTCACCAAGTTCAGAAGGACTGCCTACTAGTAAAATGGAGGTTCGTGTTCCATATTTACTGAGAAGACTGAATTTAGAAGGGTATAAATGTGAAACAACTTTCTATCTCTCACATCCCTGCACCATCAAGTCTTCTCTTTCAGCTCTTAATAGCGTCTTGGGGAGAGCTCTTTAATTTTTGATCAGTTCCATTATTAAGAGCTATTTTATTTTGTTTTAGTGTATTTTAGTTTAGTTTAGTTTGACACCTCAATCTCACATCTGATTTAACATTCTTCTCTTCTCTCATGACCTAGATTCAGGGAAGGGATGGTCTTTGGAGTGTGAAAGGGATGGACCATTCTAGTCTTTCACTCCTCTTCCCACTGGGACACCAAGGGGCAGGGTAGGGTGGGTTCTGAAATTGCTACCCCTCCTTTTTCAGGGCCTAACCTCTCTGGGGTTGGAGCTGGTAGTGAGGATGCAGGTGGGGGACCCAGCAATTCTAACCCTTTTGAGTTTTCTGTCTTGTTCTGGTTCACTCTGGTCCCATCTGCTGCTGGTAGCCTTGGCCTATGAAGATGGTGTATGTGGTTTTCTGAGGGCTCTATCAGTGTGATGCTAGCCCATTTGTCACCGAGAAAGATAGCTATGGCCCCTTTGGCTTCTCTGGGAGTCCAGATGCCCACACTCTGTCCTCCTTCACAGAGCCTCAGAAACTACTTGGGTCTTCTACCCCACTCTCTGAGAACAAAAGGGAGCTAGAGGGGAGAGGGAACCACATGCCCCTTGGACACACTACCCACCCCCTCACCGAAACTATCCCCCCCTTGACTGAGCCTCCTGTCTTCAGATGGCTGAAGCAGGCATGGCCCCACATTCACACATAGCCCCATAAACTTATGGGAATACAGGTAAGACTCTCCCCAAAACTCCATCACCAGGTCACCAGCCCCAGATGGGACCAAGAGTTCCAGCACCTTAGCCAGCATCCAGTCCAGAATGATGTAACCATTTCTGCCTCCCCTAGGCACCCTCACCCTGCATTCTTGAGAAGGGATTCTGATAGGTCCCCCAACTTGACCACAAGAGGAGACTAACAATGGGAGGGACAGAACTCAATTATTCTCCCAGTAATACTCTCCCTTCTCCCACACCCACATATCTGTCTACACAGGCTGAGGGAGGGTGGCAATGAAAACAAGACCTGCTTCTTTGAGAGCCCTGGAGTTGGGGGAATCTGGTCCCAATTGCTGGCAACTTTCGGTAGAAAATGTGGGTTCCTTAATACCTGGTATTTTCAGCAGAGGTTCTGGCACTGGTCAGTCCTGTCTATTGCCCTTTCACACTTGCTGTTTGCAACATGTTCTCATGTACATTATCTCAGGTGGCCCCACAATGATCTTGTGAGGTATTCACCTACAAGGAAACAGACTCAGAGAGGTTAAGTGACAAGCCTTAGGTCACGCAGCATAATAGTAATGGTGGTATGGGAACCCAGCTCAGTGACTCCTAAGCCCCTGTCCTCTCTCCCTGCCATTTCAAGCAGATGTCTCAGCCACACTTATCTTCCAGCTCTAGGTGAACTTGAGGCAAATTCCCAGAGAAATAGCTTGTTTCCAAGGCCATCAAGAAACTGACAGGAGAGGGTTCGGGCATGGGATTTCCCTAGGAAAAATGCCGAGTGGTTCAGGTTCAGTCATGCCCAGAAACATTAAATAGGCCCTGACCATCATCTTTCCAGGCCAAGGTCACATGATCCCAGGGAATCCCAAGTTGGCTTTAGTCGGCCAACTGGGGTGAGGGCAAGGATGAGGCTATAAGCTGTTATGTTCAAAACAGAAAGCTGGGCTTTCAGGCTGACAGGGCTGACCTTGTGCTCGAGCCCCATGGAGTGCCCAACCCAGGTCAAATGGGGTCAGGTCACCAACTGGGCCTCTGGGTGACTCAGTTTTGCCACAGTGGGTGGAGGGAGGCTCATGGTCGTACTCTGTGGCCAGAGCACATAGCAATTTTCTAGTCCACAGATGGGATTGTAGCCACTGCTACACACAAGAGGTTCTTTCTTCAAATTTAAGACTTCTGATGAGCACGAGAACCTCCCATGCCCTCATCGAGTGCAGAAATTCCCTTAGGGCTGGGTTTCAATGAGCCATGCCACCCCCTTGGCTGGGATCCTATTTTCCCTGCTGAAGATCAAAGCTCTCACTCTTCACAAAGCCAACTGTTAAATTTTCAAAAACTGTGGGAGCTGATTTTTAAAAGCAGCCTTTATTTTAAAATTAAGGCTGGGTGTGGTGGCTCACACCTGTAATTCCAGCACATTGGGAAACCAAGGCAGGAGAATCTTGAAGTCAGGCATTTGAGATCAGCCAGTGCCACATAGGAAGTTCCTGTTTCTAAAAAAACAAAAATTTTTTTTAAAGTTACCTGGGCATGGTGGTATGCACCTTTAATGCCAGCAAATTCAGAGACTGAGGTGGTAGGATTGCTTGAGCCTAGGAGTTGGAGGCTGCAGTGAGTTATGATTGCACCACTTTACTTTGGTGACAAATGAGTTGGGGGTCACACTGATAGGGACCTCAGAAAACCACATACACCATCTTTAGAGGCCAAGGCCACCAGCAGCTGATGGGACCAGAGTGAACCAGAGCAAGACCAGAAAACCCACAAGTACAGTGGGCAACAGAGCGAGACCTTGTTCTCTAAAAAAAAAAAAAATAAGTAAATAAATAAAATTATTACAATTCTATTGTATACATTGAAACAGATTATGTTAAAAGGATGGTGATAATGACTCAAAACTCCTTTGTTCCTAGTTATTTTACTACATTTTACCATTTTCTCTGTCCTTAAGATGATTCCCATTTACTGTTACTGCATGGTGGAAGTGCTGTACAATGACGTGCTACAGTGAGTCCCTTCTCTACATTGTGTTCAGTAACATCACGCTGGGAGGTGTTTTGTTTGTGTGTTTGTTTTTGGTTTTTGGTTTTTTGAGTTGGAGTCTCATTCTGTCGCCCTGGAGTGCAGTGGCACATTCACAGCTACCGCCCTTGACCTGCAGGGCTCAGGTGATCTTTCCATCTCAGCCTTCCAAGTAGCTGAAATTACAGACATGCACCACCACAGCCAGCTAATTTTTTTATTTATTGTAGAAATGAGATCTCGCCAAGTTGTCCAGGCTGGTCTTGATCCGCTGAACTCAGGCAGTCCTCTCACCTCTGCTTCCCTCATGCCTGTAAGCGCTGAGATTATAGGCATGAACCACCATGCCCGGCCCACATTGGGAGTTTAATAGCAATCGTGATGGTTGTATTTATACATGGAAATTGGCCAACACTATAAATCAGGGCTGGGTTTATTATTTTGACAACTTTGCATAGCAAGGGTCAGCAAACATTTTCTATAAAGGGCCAGGCAGTGATAAATATTTTTCCCTCTGTGGTCCATAGGTCTGTGTTGAAACTACTCAACTCTGCCAATGTAGCACAAAAGCATCTACAGCATAGGTAAACAAATGGACATGGCTGTGTTCCAATAAAACTTTATCTATAAAAACAGGTTGTGGGCTGGATTTGTCAGGTCATAGATTGCTGGCCCTTGGTCTAGACTTAAGAAAGTCATAAAAAAAGTTAATAATGAAAATTAAATTTAAAACTGTATTGTATCAGTAGTTACTCCAATTGTAAATAGCATAAAACAATATTTTTATTGTTTATTGGAGGAAATATTCTTCCAGTATTCAAAAACAACGACTTGATTCAATGAGGATCTAATTCATGTCATTGCTGAATGATTAAAGTTCCAATACAAGTCTTTGTTGTCTCATTTTTGTCTTAGTCTTTCATGTAAATAAACCCATCAGCCAACATTCACATTGGAACTACACTTGTTCAACATTCACCTCCATGGGTTGGTTAGTGAGACAGAGTTCAACAAAAATCAACAAAAACACTCTATGAAAATCAGTTGGCCATTTGGAGTATACAATAAAGAATATTGAATATTTTATTATTATTTGCAAACTGTATAATACTCTTCCCTGATAGCAATACAATGCATAATAAATGTATGTATGTGTGTATGCATAGACACACATTTTTCCCAAAGGGCCAGTTGTTAGCTACCTACCATCGCACCACTGCATGAGGAGCGTCTGCACAATGAAGCCCTGGCAGCCCAAAGCAGCACGTGTGATGGACCAGAAGCATGGTCCCAAGCCCAGGGAAGGGAAGGGGATCAGGGATGAATAGACAATCAGGAGAGCCCTCCAACGTGATCCTGGAAGGCTATGAGGTTGAGCACCCCCAAAAAAGCAAGCTACAAGATCGGTGCATTCGTATTAAGGAAAACAAATAGATTAGAAGAAAATGCACCTATGGGTAAATAGCCCAGGGGGATGGAATTATAGCTGATTTTGCTTTCATTCTTCTTAACACTTTTCTATACCTTCCTATTGTTCTGAAATAGTGTGTATTACTTTGATAATCTTGGGGGCTGGGGGCTGGGGGAGGGGAGGAAGCATTCCCAGGATGCAAAGCAAAAAGCACTAAGCCAAACCCAAAGCCATAGCCAAGGGCAGGACACATCCCATCCAGAAGCCCCTGGAGAGAGGTGCTGAGGAAGGGTGGGGTGGAGACTAGGGGACAATTATACCCTCCCGGGGGACTGCAGGAACTCATGGAGAGCTCATCCTGATGGCTCCCTACCCTTGTGGACCTGAAGTAGCCCTGTCCACACAGGGGATCTGCTCACTACTCCATAGCCTCAGTTAGATGTCTGTTCTCTTTTCTTCCTTAAGACTAGTTTTTAGGATGGGTGTGGTCGCTCACCCCTGTAATCCCAGGATTTTGGGAGGCTGAGGTAGGAGGATCACTTGAGTCCAGGAGTTCAAGACCTGCCTGGGCAACATAGTGAGACCTCATCTCTACAAAAAATGTAAAAGACTAGTTTTCATAGGTTTCCCCCTCACATTCACAAAGGCAAAACAAATTGGGAAAAGCAAGGGGCCTTCTCTCTTTTTAAGGCTTCACTATTGCTACTTTTCCAACTGAAGAAGTATATTTTTTTAAGTATACATTACCATACATAGAGTTAGAAAATTGGAAGTTATCCTAGTGAACATGTAGTCCAACTCGTTAACTTGTAGTCCAAGTCATTAACTAATAAGGAAATGGAAACTGAGGAGGCCAAGTGGCATGCCCCAGAGTACAGAGCTAAGTGAAAACTAATCTCCAGCAGAGATGACAGCCAGGACCTAGCAACTCCTTTCTCAGCCTCCAGGTATTGTCTCAGAGCCTGAGGTTTCCACACCCAGTGATTTAGAGAAGCAACCCAAGGTTTCAGAAACATGACACATTCTAAGCCTTCCTCAGATTGACCCATGGGCAGCAGGAATGCCTACAGGGTACCCACTTGGCCTTTCCAGGGCAGAGCTACAGCAGCATTCTTTTTGTGTGTGTGCACCACACTCCCTCAGTGCAGGAGACCACTTCCGCCCCACCCACTGCTGGGTGAAACCTTCAAATGCTGTCTTCTCCATAAAGCCTTTCTACAGCTGAGGCCATGTCTTTTGAGATCAGTCACCCCTGTTTTTACCGTCTTCGCTCCTTCCGGATCAGCTAGGTGATCCCATGCGGTTATCAAAAAGGCTAGAAACACTGGCTTGGTCATGTTCTCCATGACCAAACTGGATATAAGGCGAGGATGTTTATCTTGCACATAAAATACCTATTTGCCTCTGTGAGCCACACAATTCCCTTCCTCTCTGTCCTGGGCCCATGTCTCCATCCTGTCATTTATGCTGGTTCAATGAAAATGAAGACATTTTCTTTAACTAATTTTTTTTTTCTGTGACAGGGTCTCTAGCTATTGCCAAAGCGGAGTGCAGTGTTGTGATTATAGTTCACTGCAGTCTCCAACTCCTGGGCTCAAGCAATACTCTTGCTTTAGACTCCCAAGTAGCTGGGACTACAGACTCACACCACTCAAATGATTTTAATTTTTTTGTGTGGAGACGGGATCTTGTTATGTTGCCTAGGCTGACCTCAAACTCCTGGCATCAAACAGTCCTCCAGTCTTGGCCTCCCAAAGTGCTGGGATTACAGGTGTGAGTCACCACACCCAGTCTCTTCAAGCATTTTCTGCATAGCTTTCGGTGTACATGCCATGTGGTTAGTCTTAAATTATATTCTCCTAGAGTGCAGGGAACATACTAGTGTATGCTTTTTTCTGATCTGGAACAAATGTCGCTAGAGGATTAAGAAATACATTTTCATGAGCTAGATAATAAAAATTAAATGGCAAAAGTCCTTGCTATCCCCAGTAACTGGAGAGCTTTAAAAATAACTACATAAGCACCTGTTTCCGTTTTTTTACTTCAACAGAGGCAGGGAAATTGCTGGAGAAAAATCTGTGCCCGTATATTCTGTGCTGCGCCTCTTAGAAGAGAAATAAAATTTTAAATAGGGTCATCAGGAAGTGCTTACTGAATGTGAAGTTCACAAACTGACCTTTGAAGTTTAGAAATGGACTTCCCCCCAGCAAGGTCATTGCATGCTATTGTTAGAGCAGCAGCTGAGCCACCCTGCCACGTCCCTCCACCTTGTGCAATTAAAGCACAGCCCAAGCAGATTTGTTTAACGGGGTTGTTCTTTATGTTGGTGCATATGTTGTTGTAATTAATAGCAGAGGCAGTGTCCTTACCCCTGGCTCTTTCCTCCAAGTCAAAACATTTAGGATAATATCACCCAAAGGATAATCCTCCTATAAGGCTTTTCCCCCCCTCACCCTCTCCACCTCTAACCCCGGTACCTTGGATGCTTTCAGCTTTTAGACTAGCTTCCCATCAGAGCTAAATAACAGTCTATGGTTCCTTTTCCCATAAGAAAAACTTAGAAACCAAAGAATGTTCTGCTTCTCAGCTCTTCCAGCGGAATCTGGGCTCCCTTCTGCTCCCAGAACTATACATCTTGTATCACCAGTCCCTGTCCCCTAGTCCTTGATCCTGGTTTCCTAGTGGAATAAGAAAAAGGGGTTACGGTACCTTATCAAAAGATCCCTTGCCACCTTCTCTCTGGTCTTTAAGCAATGATTAAATTGCACATTAGGTCAACCCCCAAAACCTGTCATCAGTTACAAGGTCCTTGTGCCCAGGGCTTTATTATTTTTCTAATGAATATGTAAGAGGAAAAGGTAACAAATCATAGGATGTTGAGAAGGTTATAAATCTCCCTTTGGCTATGGGTGCAATACGATCTGAGAGACAGAGGTGGCAGTCATGCTTCATAATTTTAGGTAAGGTATGTATTGTCTAATTCTGCTGGGACAAAAAACAGCTTTCAGTCATTGAAAGCCAATGGCCTGGTGGACATCAGGTGGGGCTGGCCGTTCTTGGTGCAAGAAGACAGCTGGGAAGTCTAGTCAAAGCTTAGTGCCAAACCCTCGACTCTGCACAGCTGGAGTTCTGATCCATGCTCTTCCATTCAGTGCGAATGGGCCTTCTGCCCAGCATTGTCTCAGACTGTGCCCAGCAGGCAGGAAATGCCACTGAGAGTGTCTTCTTAGTGACCTCACTTTGGAGCATTCTCACCAAGGGGCAGATATTCCCTGGTGAGTGTGTATTTTAGTCCTTTGCTAAGTCTGAGTGAAATAAGCTTTTGGACAACTGGCTTCATTTTTTTCCCCTTTTTTGAGGTCCCTTTTTGAAAGTTAACAATAAATACATAAATCAAATCAAAGCTAAAAGTATATAAAAAGTCCCAGGCCTGGTCCAAATTTCCAGGAAAGCAGCAGTTTCTACAGGAAAATGGAAAAAAAAAAAAAACCTGAAAATGGAAAAAGCAAGATGAAAGTCCTCCAGCAAACAGGTGTTTAGTAATTTCTTGAGTCACATTAAGTAGTTTTTCACATTTATGAGAAAGCAGACAGTCCCCCAAATGGGGCTAGGCCCACACAGAGGTGAAAAACCAGCCCTGTGCTCTCTGCACCATGTTCTGGTGGCTTCTGCAGCTGTCACAGGAAGGAATCCACACCCCTCCCCAAGGAGGCCAGAGCCGGAGCAGATGCTGACTTCTTTTACCCTTTGGGGAAGGACAGAGTTGTCTCAGGGTTTCACAGTTTCCTCCTTGGCATACAGGCCTGGGATGCCCTGGGTGGAGTCAGAATGATGGCCAGATGGTAGAGGTAGCCAGCTCACACCTAACAAGAAATGGCCTCTCCCTTTTTCCTAAGAAGAGAAAACAGCTCTCAGGTCATCCTGAAGGCTCCCAGGCAAGGCTGTGTGGGTCCTGACCTGTCTGCGTCTGAGCCCACTGATGGCTATCTGAGCACCGGTGGGGCTCTGTTCTGGAAATCCTTTCAACTCCTAAGGATCCTCACTCAAACCAACCCCAAAATACCCAAATAGCCCTGCTCAGTCCTCAAGGCCTTGGCCCACTGTCAGCCCAGCTTCTGTCTTGAAGGATCTGTTGTTTTGTTTGGTTTTAGTTTTGGTGGGGGGATGTTTTTGTTTTGTTTTGTGCTAGCGTCTCACTCTGTCACCCAAGCTGGAATTCGGTGGCACAATCATGGCTCACTACAGCTTCAACTTCCTTGGCTCAGGTGATCCTCCCACCTCAGCCTCCTGAGTAGCTGGGACAACAGGTGCATGCCACAATGCCCATATCATTTTTGTATTTTTCTGTAGAGATGAGGTCTCACTATGTTGCCCAGGATTGTCTCAAGCTCCTGGGCTCAAGCAATTCTCCAACCTCGCCCTCCCAAAGTGCAATGATTACAGACGTGAGCCACCTTGCCCAGCCAGCCTTAAAGGATCTTTAAAACAAAGTTCTGAAATAAAGTTATGACTTTTTCCTAGAGTTTTAACCCCACATGTGAAGCAGTGAGGCAAAGGCTTTGAGGAATTCAAAAAGCAGAGAACAACTCATGAGAAAAGCAGGGGATGAAGCAAGCAGTCAGGGTGACTAGTGCTGTGGACGTGAAAAAGGGAAAGGCCAGACAGGAGGCAGCATGGGCAAACAACCATGTCAGGTTCTTTGGCCAGGGATGACCTCCCTGACCAGAGAGAGAGATGGCACTTCAACATGTCAGAGCCCTGTACTGTGTGCCAAACACTGACCAAGCCCTTCACTTAGGTTATAATCTCACCTCTCGCCCCAACTCCCACCCTTCATAACATCCCTCTCAGGCCAGGCTCAGTGGCTCAGCCTGTAATCCCAGCACTTTGGGAGGTTGAGGCGAGTGGATTGCCTGAGCCCATGGGTTTGAGACTCACCCGGACAACTTGGTGAGACCACGTCTCTACAATAAATCAGAAATTAGCCAGGCATGGTAGCTCGCGTCTGTTGTTCTGGCTACTTGGAAGGTTGAGGCAGAAGGATCACCTGAGCCCAGCAGGTTGACCCTGGGGTGGCCGTGAATGTGCCACTGCACTCCAGCCTGGGCAGACTCCAACTTAAAAAAAAAAATCCCTCTCAGTGACTTGGAAGTCTGTCAGATGGATGACGTCACTTGTTCAAGATCACTCATCTAGTAAAGGCAAGACTGAGCTTTAAACTCAGAATGACTGACGGTGCAGCTCTTGCAGGTTTATTTCCTACCCTCTGCGGTGTCCCCCAGGGAAAGTTTGGAGAAGCTGTGGAGTAGGGGAAAATGGGGTACAAGAAGAGGGAGCTGGGAAGAGAGCAGCTCACTCAAGGAAGGAGTGAGAATGAGGAGTCAGGAGACCCAGAACTCAGGGCCAGACTTCTCTGGCGTGTGAGTTAGTCCTCTGGCCTATTTGGCCCTCAGTTTTCTCATCTGCAAGAGGACAGTGGGCCAGATTGATGTTTCTCTGAAATAGGAAGCTCCAAGGCTTTTGAATGACCGGAACATGTCGCATCTCTTTGGGGCTGGTCCACAGATTGCAGGGGAAGAAAAAAAGCCAGGAAGGCCGATTCACAGATGTGCAGAAACCCAAAGCGAGGTGGAGAGAGAAGTTCTCAGGTACAGAGCTTGAGGTAGTTGCTGCTGGGAGGGAAAGGTCACAGCAAGACACAAGGAACACTTCAAAGGAAAAACTGACAGCATTTGCAAATTGACTAGACTCCCAATGACAGTAAAAGCTGACACTTACAGAGGGCTGTTCCAGTTATCCCACCAAGTACTCAACTACCAGCCCTCACGCCACCTGTGCTGCAGTTATCATCATCATCGCTACCACTTTACAGATAAGAAACTGAAGCTTAGAGAGGCAAAATAACTTGGTCACAGAGCCAGCAGCCCCCAGAGCCAGGATTTGAACACAGACAGCCTCAGTGCAGAACCTGTGTTCTCAATCTCCATGCAAGACTGCCTCCTACCTGTGTGCAGAAGGAAAGAACCACACTCTCCTCTGAACCTCTGCCTTAACCTCCCACTGGCCTTCTTGGGATACCCCCTGGTCCAGTCTCCCTTTAAATTTTCTCTCCTCCTTAAAACTCTCATGCTGTACTCTGCCATCCCTCTACAACTACCTCTTCCTGTTCCCCCACAGCCCAGACCTTGCTCCTGGGAATCCTGGAATGTGTTTTGCTCACTCATTCCATCTCCTGTCCATCTGGTAGTCTGCACCTCATCATCCAAGCTGCCTGCCATATGTCTATTCCCCTCTGTTTCCAAGTGAGGTCCATCTTCCTCTTTGCTTCTATCACCCTTTTTCCTATTCCTTGCATGCATCACACTGTATTTATTATACATATTTTTGTCTGCTTGTTCATATTTCCACCTTCCCTATAGGACTGTGAGCGCTCTGAAGACAGTAAGAGACTGGGCCTTGGTCCAATCTGTGCACAGTACATGGTATACAGTGGGTGCTGGAGAAATGTAAGCAAATGAACTGGCATGATTGATTGACTGAATTAACAAATAAGTAAATTAACATTTAAATCCAGGAGAGGAGTCTTTCTGGCTTCAACCCCCTCTTGTCCCGCTAAAGAGGATATCATTTCGTGTTTCTCATAATGGCTTTCAGCACCTTTTGGAAGAGTTGATGCCACTACCTCACTTTCTGTCTTGCCCTTAATCCATTCTGTTGGTTGAGATGCACTCACACTTCTTCCTTAAGTGGACACCAGACCAAAGCTAAAGAAATAAAATGTCCCTTCCGCTGCTCTGTTCCTACTTAGACGAATTAATTCTCAGCTGGAGAGGGTAAAACTCTGAGAGGATGGGGGATAGGCAGGCTGAACCCATTTCAGGACCCCTCTGATGTTCTGATGTGGGAGTAGCACAGCCCTGATCCAGAGACCCCTCCAGGCTGTTCACTCCTCTAAGGCAATCCTTACGCCCCTTCTCCCTGCCACTCCATTGGCTAAGCTGGCCTGTGCCCTGGAAGGGAGGGGGGCAGGGGACCAGTCCTGCAGAACCCTTTCCAAGACCAGAGCTTTGTTCCTTACTGGGCCCCACCTACCGAGACCGGTCGGCAGTTATTCTTTGTGCTCGTTAGCATTGCACACACTGTTGGATTATTCCTTTACTGCTAAGTGACCCTCAGTACACTGCAGACTTATCTTTACTTTTGCAGTTGGAGAATCCAAGAAGTTGATTCCAATCTCTTCTGTCCCATCGGGGACTCCCCCTGGAGCAGTACTGGGGGTGTCAGCTCCCAGTGAAAGATGAGACTGTGCTGCCAAGGCTCTGCCTCTCTTGCGAACCACTGAGGTGGGGTGAGGGGAGCGTGTGGCATTCACTCCAGGGTCCTCACAGCCACTTGCTCAGAGTGAGGTTTGCAGGGTGAAGGCTGGTGGGGTCTACAGTCTGAGTTCCTGTTTCAATGAGCTCTGTGACCTCAGGAAAGGGCTAGGCCTCTCTGATCATCTGCAGGAGTCTGTGACCCAGACCAAGCCAAGCTTTAGAACCTGCTCTGCTCTTTCCCTCTCTCCCACTCATGCCCTTCTCTTGCTGTGGTGCATCCATAATGTACAGTCAGGCTGATTCCAACTTCCTGCCCACCACCTGCTTCAAGCTACAGCACCCACCCTCTTGGCCCCAACACCTCTGAGCCTTCCGAGCCCCTGCAGCCAGCCTGGGACAGCCATGCCCTCGTCTCACTAGGAAAGAGAGGAAAGAATCCATCGTGTCTCCTCTCCATACTTAGACAGAGCCTGTATCTACTTTCTCCAGGCCTGTCTCCCCTTACCCCCCTTGTCTCCTCTCCCTCGGGGACCTGGGCATTGGGTACTGACCAGTTTTTCCAATTTTCCATCACTCCTTTATGTCCTCTCAACTGTTCTGCCCAACTGGGGAGAAAAGAGTCCAATAAAGGCATTCGTATCTTTGAATATTTGATTTTACAGTACATCTTGCATGACTCTCAAGTATGAGGTCAATACAAATAAAATCATTTAAAGTGTCTGATATTAAACATTTCTGACCCAAGAAATAAATAGCCTCTTAACAGATAGTTGCATTGATTCAAGAATCACCATGACAGGTTTCAAAGATGAAAGTAATGGATCAGAAAATAGAACAGTAGAGAAAACACAGATGAAAGGCAAATAACCCCATTTGAAAACCCAAAGCTTCCATTTAAAAAAAAATTGCCAAAAGCACTATTCTGTGTTTTAAAAAAAACATGATGAAAAGAGCACACACTTGCCACCTTCTCATTTTTTTCATGTACACTTGGCCCTTTCTGTCTTTAAGTACTGTAGTCTTTGTGACCTTATTAGCTCAAGTTTCCTGGGCTGGTACTCCCAAAGCCCAATTTGGGTCTTCCTCGCAGCGGTTCCAGTAATACAGGTGCTATGGATACCTATGGCTGGCAGGAGCTATGGACACCTGTGGGTGGGTAGTGCTACCTGAGTAAAAAAACCAGGCCCCAAAGAACCTCAATCCCCATCCACATGGTTAACCCAGTCAAATCTCAGGTTGCTTTCCCACACAACTAGAACTCTACCGAGCTTTTCATTCAAACAACACATCATAATACATATTAACTACTACAGATAAAGCACTTTATTTACAGCAAGATTTAAAGACATATGAACATTAAGCTCAGAACTACTGTTCTTTAGTTGTTATCTATCGCAGCTTTAGATAATTCCATGAAATTCCACATGAACAATGAAGAAGCTTTTAGATGGGACATTAAAGTGATAAATTAAATAAAGATTATAGGAAGTTACTGACATGCAGGGCTGGACTAGGCAGAAGAGACAAAGACCTATGTCAGTCCTTGAATTCTCCCAGACTTGAGGAAAATGCAGTTTTCTTACCTTCAACGTTCTTGGAGTCAGTTCTCTCCAAGCTTCTTGTTTGTCTAGAACTTTCAGTGGTTCCCCCATGTATCAAAACACATAAGGCTTCTCATCTACTTTACCTTTACAGTTCAAAGAAAGAATAATACTGGGACTAGTTTGCACTGGAGGAAAGAAAATCCCTGTCATGGCCATCCTCTCATTTTTCTGGTGTTTGGGGTTCCAATGTCTTATCCCTTCAGGGAACAGGGGAAAAAGAAGATTCTCTGTCACGTGTACCCTACATTTGCGTTTGTCACCCTCTTTCTTCCAATAAAAAACAATCATTTCCCTGCTTGACTGCCTCGGTAGTCTCAGTTCTTTGTACTTTGGAGCAGGATATGTTTACTGATTGATGAATATTTACTTGCAATTGGTAACTCTTATGAATGCCAACAGTTTTTATACCTGACTTCTGAAATACACTATGCTCTTAAATAGTCCTAATGCAGATTGAAGATTTTTTTTTAAAGTCACGTTTTAGACAATTCCATGAAATTCCACATGAACAATGAAGAAGCTTTTAGATAGGACATTAAAGTGATAAATTAAATAAAGATTATAGGAAGTTCTGACATGCAGGGCTGGACTAAGCAGAAGAGACAAAGACCATATGTTCAACTAAGGGGTGACATGGGGTGTCAATAACAGATCAGAACCAAAACGGATGAAGTCCAAAGCAGAACTGTAAGTTGGAGGAAGCAGGTGAAGTGCTGAGGTCAGACATCCATGGGCCTAGGAAGTTAACTAGGGCAGGAAGGCTCAGATAAGTCCCGCTGTCCAGGAACTAGGAAGATAGAATCAAGAAGGCAGTTATCACCAGTCACACATTGAGCATCAAAGCTCTCTGTCCTCTCTCTCCTTTACTCTCTGTTGTCAAACTAGGGATAGGGACACATGAAACTAGAGAGAGAGAATCACAGTTCCCTTATGTCATCATTTCTAATTAGCACAGGGACAGAGGAGTTCGATCTTCTAGTGGAGATCTAAAAATCCTCTGAAGTCCTATAAAGCCCTATCTCCTGATGATTCAATGCCAGTTCTAAAATAGGAAGATGTTTGGGCTGTCATCATTATGCCTGTCCTAAATTCACTTGTGATTTCATTGTGAAGTCCTGTATGTGTAATTTATTAGGAATCATTTATATATGAATATGTGGAAAATCTTACCAGTCATGAGGCATCGACCTATCCATCTTGATGATTTGATTTTCACAGTAAAGCAGTGGAATATTTTGAGGGAGCATTTGGTCAACCTTCCACCTCATCAACCTAAAAAGTTTCTGGAAATTCCCTATACTCTTTCAGGTGGCCTCTATCGGGTACCATGGTTTCATGAAAGATAAACTGATATTTTCAATCTTGTATACAATACATTCTCTAAGTAGTTTTAGAACCTTGGACAAGCAGCTTAGCACTATAGGCCTCAGTTTTCTTATCTATAAAATTAAAGCAATCAATAGACGACATGATCTCTATGACTTTTTTGTTCTAAGGATCTAGAGTTCTTTTAAATACTCTGTTAGCTATCTTGACCAAATTAACATTGTAGGTGAGAAACAGGGTGCAAAGACTGAAATTCTTCTCTGATTTATACCCATTAGGTCAGAGTCAATCACTTTCTTTGTTGTTTGTGTTACTGTTCTCCAAACACATACTGGCTTGGTCTTCATTGAAGGTCATTTCTATTTTTCTGCCCATTCGTATGACCCCATAAGACCTTCCATCATTTCTGTCAGCTGAGCATTTTACCTCCTGGAAAGCACATGAGTTCTTTCTTCTCTTTCCACATCACATGAAACTCTCATGTGGTAGTTATTGCAATTGCTAAGTAAAGTTTTTCAAGTCTCTTCATCCAGAATATTATCTCAATTGTTGTCTATATCTTTATGCTAATTAAGAACAATCCCAGTTTTCAAAACACAATTTTTAGACAACCATTGCCTTGACTGACTTCTCACGACAACCTCATGTTTAATAAAGTAATTTGTTCCACAGTATTCCTACTCATATATAATAGTTATAACAACTTTTTTCCTAATAAACTTTGGCATGGCATTTCATCAGATTCTAATGGTTTTTTTTTTTCATTCCTATCCAAATGTTTACTTTATGGTGGCATGAGCCACCACAAAGCCAAGACCTGAGCCCAGGTCCCTGCCATATGGGGAGCCAGTCCCCCAAAAGAGATTTAGAGGGTCCCTGGAAGGTGGGGCAGCGTCGGCGAATATTCTGGAGAAATAAAGAGAAAGAAAGATACTGAACTCTGTCTAGTGCAAAAGCCGATTCTGTAGTAGGGATAGATATTGAAAGAAAGATGGAGGGATAGATATAAAGAGAAAGAAAGAAAGTGGACAACTGTTCAGTGAAATGAGCAGAAGCCGTTTATTTGGAACAAATGTGAGTCTTTTATCCCAAATTTTCACATGTCAAATCACAAGATTTTCACGTGGGCACAAAGCCAGGTAGGTGAGGGGCGTCCCCCACCCACCAGGCGTTTCCT
>NW_006948968.1:70410-258678 GCF_000164805.1 Carlito syrichta | reverse complement strand
CCCACCAGGCGTTTTCCCCCCAAGCATGAGGAAGGACAATCCCCAAAATTATCTCACTGTTCCTTATGCTTGGTTTATGTTCCTCAAAAGCAATACAACAGTTTTAATATCATAAAATCCTAATAATCAATAGCTTCTAAAACTTATGCATACTCAACACCTAATGACTGACTTAAATCCTAATACCTTTCTATTCTGTGCTAACTTTACCTGTACTATAAAAAACTCTTAATTGTAGGTCAGACCAGTTCCTAAAGAATGTGGCCCAGTCCAAAGATCACGCTGGGCCATTTCCAGGAACAATTGATTATGATGTCTTAACAAAATGACTATTCTAAAATCCTATGTATCTATCTTAATTTCTATAAAAGTTTCTAATTCCTAATCCTGATATATAAGGCTGATCATCAGCAATAAAGCTTCTAAAATAAAACCCAGACACAAACTGTAATTGTACTAAAGCCAAAATCACAATTAGTAGAAGGTGGGAACAATGAAATTTCAAAAGTTAGCTGTATTCTTATAAAACCTTATAGTATCATGTTTGATCATGCTTGGACTAACATAATTCCCTGACGTAGCATGACCTATTCTAAAATACTTTCTATGAATTCAGTTTCTATTATAAGTAGAAAAAACTTACACTAATTGTAACTAAAGAACCGTATTAAAAGAATGCAGCCCAGCCCAAAATGGACGCTGGGCCCTTGGGAATGTGGCCCAGCCCAAAGTTCCTGCTGGGCCATTTCTGGTAACCCTAGATAACCATCTAAAGCTGGAAACAGCTCTCTAAATGTATACACTAATTCTACAAATATATTTTCAAATCTTATAAAGAAGCTTGTATCATGTATAAGGCTCCCAAATGTGATCTGAGTTTGAACTGTGTTAAGTTTAAAGCAGAAACCGCAGTCTGTGACAAGCGGGAACAATGGATCCCTAGAGTCAGCCATGCCTGTCATATTCTCAGAACTTCATGCTTAGATCGTTAAAATCCCTACCAGTGGGTAATGCTAAACAACAAGGAAAGGAGGAGGGAATGGGCCTTCAGCTCCTGAACCAGCCTGGTGGTCTCAGGGTCCGCAGCCTGCCTGGATCCCTAACGCTCAGGCAGGCCTCCACGGCTGGCTCCCAACACTGCCACCTCCTTGGGCCTTACTCTTTCCACTTCTCCCACAGTGCCTCCCAAGACAGAGCCTGTGTCTTCCACGACTATGGTCCTCAAAGTGTGGTCCCCAGACCAGCAGCATCAGCACCATCTGGGAAACTGTTAGACATGTTGGGTTCCCAGACCAGACCTAATGACTCAGAAACTCAAAGGATGGGACCCAGCAACCTGGGTTTTAGCAAGATCTCCAGGGGATTCTGACATGCACTCAAGTTTGAGAAGAACTGCTCTATGGAATAATAATTTGCCTTTTGATCTAACTGCACCCACTCCCAGGATGGGTGGTCCACAATCTCAGTGTGATCCCTCACATGAGTTAGCCTTTCCAGCCCTGTAACATTATCAGGGGATTTATGATTAGTACATACTGATACTGTTTAACCATGGCAGTGGTTCCCATCCCTGGAAGACCATTAGAATCATCTAGGGAACTTTTAAAATAACACAAAGGCCCACCCCAGACCAGTTAGTGTTCAGATCTAAAGAGAGACCAGACTGACAACCACAGACCTACAGAGCTGCCTCACAGGCTTCGCAGAACTCTGCTAGACTGGTAATATTTTTACCTCATTAAGGTTTGTGTGTTTCATAATCCGGTACCTGTAAATTGGGTCCTTTCCTCCCTGTGACCTTGGACTCTGCCTGGTCAAGCCTCCACCTCATGCTCCACCTGTTTGCACAACTGCTAACATTCATGCAGAAGCGTTTACTTAATGCACCTCAGCTCCGCTGCCCAGGGCTATCCTGCTTGATCTGAAAAGACAGTGACAAGCTATAGTAAACATTAAACATTGACTCACCATAGTTCTTGTTTTTCTTCTAATGCCTTGGAAGGGCTTGAAGGAAAATAGTTTTATGAGCACATTAGGGTATTAAGAATCCTAAATTCACCATTTGGCCCACCAGGGTCACAACCATACACAGAGTACTGATTACCAAAGAAAGAACACAGTGTCAGCTTTTCTCACCCCACCATGGACAGAAAGATTTGGCTTGGGCCCAAAGCCATAGTGATGTTTTCTGCTGCATCCCCTTTAAATTGAACCCCACCAACTTCTAAGAAAGGGTTAACCCAGCTTGCCCACCCGGCTCAGGCAGGAAGGCTGAGAAGCTTGGGCTGCCTCCTCACCCAGTCAACAGGCAAATAAACAGATGAGAGAACTGGGAGCCTCTGGGCCTGCCTTCAGGAGGCCTGGCCACTGGGTTTCGTGGCCCTGAGCAGAGGAAGACCATGGCCTTTACAGGACTCCATGGGGTGGAGTGACCCTGTCCTCTAGTAAAGACTTGTTCCAGTGGATTTCAGTTATTCACGAATAAAGCTCCTGGGAAAGAAGCAAGAAAGAAATGGAGAAAAAGTTAGGGTCTCCTTCCCATAGCACTTCCCCAAGAGAACAGAGGAGCTGGCTGCATGGCACATCCTTCCGGACATCATCTTCGTGGAATTCGTTCTTTGAATTGTAAAAGACTCTGTAAATGGAAGATTTGTTCAGAGAAGAGGGTGCTTCACGTGTACACACCTAAAGATCCAAGTTTTAATGTATTTACTGTATTTTTTATTAGGTAGTATAGTCACATGGTCCAATGTTCAAAAGGTATGAAAGGGTATATAATGATAAGTCTGAGGAACTCTTCAAATTTTTTAAAATAAAATGCATTCAGCTACTTGCAAAGCTGAGGTGGAAGGATCGCCTAAGCCCAGCATGTCGAGGCTGTGGTGGCCATGAGCGTGCCACTGCACTACAGTCTGGGTGACAAGAGTGAGACTCCAACTCAAAAATAAAGCACTTTTTTCTTTCATTTCTTTCTTTCTTTTTTTTTTTTTGAGTCGAAGTTCTCACTCTGTCGCCCTGACTGAAGTGCAATGGCACAGTCACAGCTCAGTGAAGGCTCGACCTCTTGGGCTTCCATGATCCTTTTGCCTCAGCCTTCAGAATAGCTAGGATTACAGGTGTACAGTAGAGATGAGGTCTTGCTATGTTGCCCAGGCTGGTCTTGAACTCCTGGGCTCAGCAATCCTCTCGCCTCAGCCTCCCAGAGTGAGGAGTGAGCCACCATACCCACCCTAAATGCATTTTTTTTCTACTGAGAAAAGTAATACATGCTTAATACAGAATTTGAAAAAACAAAAATACCAAAAGAATCACATTTAATCCCATCAGACTAAGCACAAACTTGAGCTCTTTCCAAATACCTTCGAAATATGAGTCGATAAAGGCAGAGACTTGTCCTTTTTGTCTTCCTGCTTTTCTTGTTCCTCATATCTAACACTTCTCTAGAATTGAAGCATTGTAGTATTTTGGGGGGGGTTTAAAAACGTTTGAAATTTATGGAGGCCTCAGGACATACCCAGTGATCTAAGGTCTAGGCCAAAGATGATAAGTAGCTTTCAGCTCAAGTAAGGATTCCATTCCATCAGGAATGGATGCTTTACCAGGCTCAGGGTGACAGAATGCTGTGATCCTTTAGTCATGTCTGTTATGGTCATGGGAGCAGGGAGGGGCAGTGTGAGTGATCAAGGGGTAGGCTGAATAGTGAATGAAGATTTGCCTAAAAACTTTCTAGAGTCACTGCTCCAAAAATGTGAATCAACTGAATGCATGAATTGAACCAAACAGAAATACATGACTATCCAGTCTTCATCGTGTAGAGAGGCTTAGAAAGGGCAGGGACCTGGAGTTCCTCCAACCTCCTCCCACTCACCCAATCACAACTGTCCTCAATTTCCCAGCCTCCCCAACCACTTGACCTGTCCCTCCTCGGAATGCCCCCTGGGGTCTTCATTGAAGCTCCCAGAGGGCAGGGACCCAGTTCTCTGGGGCCCTGAAGATATTGGGTCATCCTCCACAGCCCCTCAGACTTTTACTGGGCATTTAATCTGCTCTTTGTATTCAGAGATGAAGAAGTTCTATCCTCTTCCCTCAAGAGGCTCACAGTCTGGGGTAAAGGAAAAACACATACATAAATAATTGTAATTATGAATTATAAAACTATAAATGTCACAAATGTAAAATATAACCATAATTAAATCATTATAACTATTTAAATTAGAAATAACAAGAGCAATTGAGTGCCACATACGAGGCTAAGCATTTTACTTACACACTGTGTCCCAAACATTTTCAATAGCCCTGTGAGGTTTACTAATATTATCCCCATTTTATAAGGAAAGAAACTGAGACTCAGAGCACTTAGGAACTCACCAAGCTAGCCAATGACTCAAACTCAGGTATGTCTGACTATAGCTTTTAGTAACAGGGCAAGGGAATCATTTCAACTTGGGTTTGACAAGAAATGTGCATGGCTTTGTAACTTTGTAACTTGAAACCACCACCACCACTCCACCCTCTAACCTTGGCAAGAAGGGGTGTGGGCTGGGGTGGGAGGAGCTAGACAGCAGGAGAGGAGCAAGACAGTAACCAACAGCCACAGCAGTCCCAGCAGCTCAGACCCATGCCTTAATTAAGGATCACCCAACCCTAGTCCTGGCCCCCAGCCCTCAGAATCAACTCCGAGCAGAGGAGGTTGCTGGGGGCCTGTGGCTCCTGCATTTCCTGTGCTTATGCTGCTGGGGCGGGTTTTATGTGACCAGAGAGAGGCAGGGAAAGCTGATGAGAAATCAGAGATCTGCCAGGGAATCGTAGATGAGCCACAGGAAATGCTTTTGTCTAAAAATATGCCGTTTCTGAAAGGAAAACAGTCATTAGAGGGTGTGAGAAGCCCCCGTGGTGAGGAAAGCAAAACAGTAAGACTCACTGGGAGGCCAGTGGAACAACAGAGAAGCCCATTACCCACCCACTTCCTGTGCGATTAACGAGACTTTTGAAGGATGAAAGGCAAGCAGACAAAATGACAACCCACAGACAACTCCAGGGGAAATGTCTGGGGACGGCATCCGAAGATACAGCAGGGAGGTAGGAGGAGAAGAAACTGTTCCAGTTAATATTTTTCTGGAGTCAGCTGGTTCAGCTATAGAGTTGGCTAAAGTGTCATGTGTGCTTACCATATGCCAGGCACAGTTGGGGGTTTCCGCCTGCCTCACCCCCTGCAGTCCTGCAAACAACACTATGAAGGAGGAAAGTGAGTCTTAGAAGTTAAGTGACTTATCCAAGTCCACATAGCTGAGAAGGGACAAAGACATGGCCCCATCTCAGGTTTCTTGACTCCCCCATTCCCATGTACCAAACTGCCTACTCTAAGGTCAAAAGTCCTGACCATCCCCAACCCAGACAAGTCAGGGCCAATTGCACCAGTTTCACATTCTTTATATTGTCTTTTGTTGAAGGAAACTCACCACCTTGGTTATTAATGACTCACTGTCAGCTGAAACACACTGCAGCCCCATCAAACACATCTCCCCACCCAGGAAAGATGGACTGTGGTAGGTAACATCTAAGCCATTGGATCCAAAGTCCTTCTATGTCAATCATGAAGCAACTACCCTCCTCTGCTGAAATTTTGAGGGACTGGGGCAGGGGATATAGAACTTAGGTAAAGGGGGAGGGGACTGTCCCTTCAGAAGAATCCTGACCAATGGGGGCAGGTGAGGAAACAAAGTCTCCCTTATGCTGAGCCCAAATCCAGTTCGGCATCAGGGAACATAGAGTGAGATTTCCTTCATGGATATCCACAGGATCACTGTAAGGGTGACAGCTCTCTCGGTCCCTTTCAGGCCTCCTTTCCAGGCTCAACATCCTCAGGCCCTTCAACTATCGTTTCAGCTCACAGTTCCCATCCACTCATGGCTCTTCCAACCTCCCCTATCTTATCAAAGCCACTTCCAACAGAGGCCAATAGAAACAGCCAGCAAGTCTCCTGACCTCCGCAGTGCCTGCAAGGGGACTTCTTCTGGGTCCCCACGGATTCAGAGTTTTCATCCACAGCCAAGGGAGAGGAGGACCCATCTCCAGTCACTATCTCTCCATCTGGTTTCTCAGGAAACTAATGATTTCTCAGATGCCACCTCTGGCGGCCCCTACTGAGCCCTCATCTTGTGAGGTCTTCTAAGCCAGATCTTCCCACAGTGGAAGTCATTGCAGACTTCTCCCTCCCTCTCCCACTCCATGCTGTCAGTCACTAAGTACAGTCAACCCTTACTCCTGTATGCCCCTTGAAAGCACCCCACATTCCCCAATGCTGCTACCCTCTCCAGATTCTGGTGTGTGCTCCTGTTCTAGGCCTGAAACTGGCCGCCCCTTCTCATCCATCCTCCACTCTGCAATCCTAGTGATCTTTCTAAGAGGCAAATCTAATCATGTTTCTTCTCTACTTAAAATCTGCCAATAGCTCATGAGGACCTCCAGAGAAAAGGCAAAGTCAACCTGGCCCCAAGACCTTCCACATCTGTCACCTGCCCGCTCCCTGATGATCTCCAGTGGCCTCCAAGGTCCTGAATATGCCCTCTTTCCCCACCTCTGCCCAACAAGCTTCTGCTCTTCCTTCAAGGCCCAATTCAAGTATTGTCTTCTCTCCATTGGACCTTCCCTGACTGTCCTGCTCCCAAACAAGAGGTGATTGTCTCTTCCAATTTCCCCAACCACTCCTTCCACTTACCCCTACTCCAGCACTCCCAGAGCTATATTGCAACCACAGGCTCACACATCTGTGCCCACCAGTAAACCACTAAACTGTGAAGAGATGGCTTCCTGAGCCAGGACTTGAGCAATGAATGGATTTGCAAACAAAGGGACCACATGGACCGAGTCATGGTATTTGGTTTCCATGAATGCAGCAGCTCAGGGCAGGGACCAGACCCAGGCAGGCTCAACTGTGTAAGACATAAGCACTTTGTGTACTTGGTATGTGCCAGGAATTACAGGAAGCTCTCTACCTGCATTTTACCATTTAAAAGGATTGAATGTGTTAATTTATGGAAAGTGGGTAGCACCATGCCTGACACAGTGTGAGCGCTGAACAGATGTTAGCAATGAAAGTGACAGATCGTTTATGGGACACTTTACATCTGTTGTCTCACTCTTCACAACCTTGGGAGGAGAGTATTCCTACTTGCTCCCATTTTACAGATAAAGATACTGAGCCTCAGCTAGGCTAAGCAATTGACTTGAGGTCTTCGGCGCAGAATCTTGAGCCGAAGATCTGGCTGCCCTGACAGTAGAGTGCCAGGTGGTCCCCCGAGTTCAGTGGAGAAGAAAACAAGTCAGGTCATTCAGGCAGAGCCTAAAGACATATCCAGGGGAAACACATGGTACTAGGAGGCTTCCTTTTTGGTCCCATTAAGTCTAATATCACATTTACACACCATGGTCAAAGAACAGAATTCACAGGAAGCCATGAGTCTGGCTCCTCCTAATTTCGCCTGTGTACCATGGAGTTACGCCTTCCTTCTGGGAAGGTGTGAGTTGGAGTGGATCCCCTCCCTCATGCTTGGTAAGCTGAAGCTGAAACCATTTTAGTGACTCACATGGAGCTAAGACAGCCACCCAGAGCTCCCACACAGCGTCAGTCCACCAGTGGTGTGAGCCTACCCCACGTTGCATTCCAAACGACAGTGGCATGGAGCCACGGAAGGAGCATGGGGTGTGCAGTTGTACCCTCAGAAGACCCAATGCTGCCAGCTGCTTGTTCTGTCAGTGTGGACAAGCCTTTTAGCTTCTCTGACCCTCAGACTCCTCCCCTACGAAACAAGCCTGGAGCTCACTCCTCCCAGGGCTGTGGTCAGAATCACATGGAGAGTGTGTGTCTCTATGTCTGGGGGGCTGTAAAAGGTTCTACAATTGCCACCCTAGGTAGGGAGCTCAGAGGAAAGTGCATTTCGCCTGAAGCTCAGGAGCCTGTTTCTGTAGGATTGCACTGTTTACTGGGGCCCTCCCTACCCTCTGACAATCATCAGGCTCACTCAACTCAATCTGCAAGCCAGTGGAGAGTGGCCTGGTCTGAGAACCCATCAGTTTTGCCCCACGGTGACACCCAGCCAAGTTCCCTTTCAGCCAACGTTTGCTGAGCTGAGTGGGATCTTTCCCCCCAAATGCCTTCAGACAGCCACGTTTTTCTTTTATTCTCCCTTCGACTGGAGTCCACAGGCCTTGAGTGATGAAGCTAGCAGGTTGTCTGCACGTAGACTTGCTCCCAGGGAGGAAAGCGGCTCTGCCGTCTCCTACCTTTTTAAACAAAATCTGCCTTGATTTTCTCTGCCAAGATATATCTTTGGATGGGGTTGGGTGCTTCTGAAGCTGCGGGTACTGTGTTAGAGCCAAAGAGAGATGTGGAAGAGGAAGCAGGGCTGAGACCGCCACAGTTCCGGGGCTGGCACCCAGCTTTGCAGAATGGCTGCTAGCAGCTCATCCCAACAGATCAGGTTCTTGGGGGCAGAAGTGGAAAGGGCCAAGAGAGAGGAAATGTGGGCAGTACTCATCGGCATTCTATGGGCCAAAGCGATGTTGTAGTCTAATAATTGGTGGGGGAGAGGATAGTCACCTTAAAATCCACAAAACTCAACACAGAGGAAAACAAAAGGATTAGAAAAATCATTGTTAACACTTCTCCTTTTACATCAGAAGACATGTCTCCATCTACCCTGACTGTCCTCTACCAGAAGCTCCCACCATCTTGGAGACAGAGGTTGTAAAAGTTAGACAATGCCTATGTTTTCTGCTTGCTTTAATTTAAGGAATTGTCTGGCTGAGAAGTGAACAAGTTTTATTTATAGGGTGTAATACTTGACCTCCAGGGGAGGCGGGCCTCAAGGGACCAATTTTCACCATGTCACTTCCCCGAGACCTACGAGGACTGGCCTGATTATTGAGGGAAAATTTGAATTGCATGGCAGTCTGCAGGGATCCACAAGTCCCTCTGTGATCTGATCCACCCACCTTCTCCATCTCATTTCACCTCACTCCTCCCCAGTCAGAGAGACTCTGTATCCACCCCATACCCACCTGCCCCCTAAGAGGCCCCCCTCCTGCCCACAGGTCAGCATACCAAAGCCTGGCCCATCCGAAAACTACTCTGATAACCCCACCACCACCTCTCTTGCCTCCAAGCCAGAAGTAATGACTGAACTCCCAGAACAAATACTACTACTGGTAATAATAATTCATATTTCTTGAGTTGAAAGCCAGGCATTTTTACAAGCACATTCTCATTTAATCCTCTAACAACCCTATAATGTAGGTATTACTGTGATTTAACCCCATTTCACAGATGAGAAAATCAGGACTTAGGGAGGTTTTGTAAATTGTCCAAGGTCATTTAGTTGGTAAGTGCTAGAGCCAGAAATTGAACTCTTGTTGCCTTTCCCAGCAGTGTCCTGTGCTACTAGAATTACTGTGCATTTGTTTTGTAACCTTTTTTTTTTTTTTTTTTGAGGCATGGTCTTCCAGGCTGGAGTGCAGTGGCATAATCACGGCTCACTGGGCTCGATCTCCTGGGCTCAGAAAATACTCCCTCAGCCTCCCAAGTAGCTAGGACTACAGGTGTTCACCACCACACTTGGCTAATTTTTTATTTTTATTTTTTTGTAGTCTCACTATGCTCCCTAAGCTGGTCTTGAACTCCTGGGCTCATGCCTCGGCCTCCCAAAGTGCTGAGATTACAGGTGTGAGCAACTGTGCCCAGCCTTGAACCTTGTGGTTCAGTGGGCAGAAATCATGAATGATTCTTCATACCTCCAACAACACTGAGCCATCAGGAATTAATGAATGAATAAATGACCGAATGAGAAAATACCCATCTGCTAAGAGGGTTGAGTTAAGACTTTTATAAATATAAAAAGGATACTATGTCAACAAAGATGCATTCCACACCAACCATGTGGTCCACATTCGAATGGGCTCTAGACCCCAGAGTTGAAGTGGGGATCCACTGGGCTTTCAGATGTTCAATGAATTCCCACTTTCCAACTTAGAAGACCCAGCACTGATTTTCAGTCTCCTAGCAGGTTCTCTGTTCATTATTGCTTGGCAAACAATGTGATTTATGCATGAGACACACACATTAAGATGTGATGTAGTTATTCCAACTGTCATAACTACTAAATTGAGTTGAATGGCAATCTGCTGATAGCTCAACCTTTGCAGGAAAAAATAATCAGCCTGTAAAGAATCAATTCAATAGTACTGTAGTGACATTGTTGGAAACAACTGTACAAACAGTAGGAAAGGTAATATCATGACTGTTATTTATTAACGCAGAGTTCTGGAGTTCTGTGCTGAGATGAAGGCCACTGAAACGTGAAGCTAATTTGTCCAAACAGAATTCCTAATAAATACCTTTGATTGTTCCTTTGTCTCTATCCTTTACTAAAGACAGGCAATTAACAGTGTTTGCTATATTACAAGCAAATGAAATTGGGTCTCTGCCCAACCCGCCTACAGAGGACTTCTACAGCAATAAAAATAATCAATTGGGTTCTTCAATTTTTGCTGGGTCCATGTGATTTCCTTAATAATGTCAATGCAGATTGTAATTTGCAGGAAAAAATAAATACTGCTTGCATGAGGCGTGAAATTTCAGACCCCAGAAATGTCATCTTTTCTTACAGAATTGTTTTGTTACAGGGCATGTGGCTGGGACAATTAGAACAGACCTCAAGTCTGGTGCCCAATTCATCTTTCACAGACTGACCTACATTTTGTCTCCTAAATGTGCCTTGTACATTCTCCTTCTATAACTTTGCTCTCTAGTTGTTAGTGAGGGAAAGTACAACAATTAGGACTCAAAAACCAATATTAATCTCCCAGCTTGGCCACTCACTAGCTCATATAGTCTCCCTGGACCTCAGTTTGTTTTTCTGTAAAATGAGGCAGAAAAATGTGAAAGTGCCTACAATCTAAGTTCCCCAGGCTCCTAGGACAATGCCTGGCCCCAGTTGATGTTGGTTGAGCAAATGAGTGAATGTCTTGCACAGTATTTGACATGTAGTCAGCAGAAATTAATTTTTTCTTAAAAATTAAGACTCTGTCCCCTGACTTGTAATACCCATCTTCTTCCTCTTGGCCCAGTAAAAAAAAACCTTACCCATTCTTCAAAGCTACTGTCAAAATCTGCTTTGTCTAGAAGGCCTTCCCAAGACCACATCAACTAAAAGTGATCTGATTCCCTGAACTCCTAAGACATTTATTGTCCATATTTAGAACTTGGGTCTCTTGGCCTTGAACTTGGTTCTCTTTTCATAAGGGATTTCTTAGCTGCCCAGTTAGGTCACAAGCTTCTTGGGGGCAGATCCAGAGTCTTCGATTCCCGGTGATCCCCATGGCTCCTGGTAAAGTGCATGTACACAATAGATGCTCTGTAAATATCCACAGATTGACTGACTAGGGGAATGTACAATCTCCGTGGAAGTGGGCAGATGCTCAAGAGGTACTAGGTTCTCACCCCTACCCAGGAGGGACCCCGCTGATTACAGGCCTCCTGTTCTCAACTGAATACACTGTGCTTCTAAATTCTTGTCTTCCATAGGAAGTTGGCTCCATTTTGCTAAAACACTTCCTGTTTGTGAGGAAGGCAGTATCCTCATGCCTTGTGGTAGGTGGGTAATTGTACAACCTCTTCGGGGGGCCAGACAATATAGCAAAAGATCTCAAATGTTAAACTGTATGTACAATTTTAAAATATTAAAGGCACACAAATATCCTTTGACCCAGCAACTGTGCTCATAAATGTTTGTCTTACAGATTGGCTTGCACATGTATGAAAAGACTCATGGTGCATATTAACTGTTGGGTTATCCATAGTAGCAAAGACTGGAAACAATATAAATATCTATGTACAGGGAACTGGATAAATAAAGCATGATACATCCATGTAGAAGAACACTATGCAGCCTTCAGGAAGAATGAATTAGGCCAGGGATGATGTCTTACATCTGTAATCTAGGACTTTGGGAGGCCAAGGCAGGCAGATTTCTTGAGCCTGGGAGCTCAAGACAAGCCTGGACAACATAGCGAAACCTCATATCTATAAAAGAAAAATCAAAAATTTAACCAGGTGTGGTGACACATGTCTGCAGTCCCAGCCACTAAAGATGCTGAGACAGAAGGATCGCCTGAGCCCAGGAGGTCGAGGCTGTTGTGAACCATGATTGTCGTGATCATGCCACTGTACTCCAGCCTGAGCAACAGAGTAAGACTCCCCCAATACACACACACACACACACACACACACACACACACACACACACACACACAAATGAATGAAGTAGAACTATAAGTACTCATGTGGAATATTCCCAAAAAATATATTTAGTGAAAAAAACAAGGTGTCAACCAGTATGGTTTGGTCTAATCCAACCTATGTGAAAAGGGGAGATGCACACATGTGTGGTTGTGTTACATGTAGTGTCTCTGGAACAATAGCAATGGCTGACTTAAGAGGTGGGGCAAGAGGGCTTGGGAATCAGAAGTAGAAGGAGATTTGTCACTGTATTTTGTATTCCCATTTGTACAGAGTAAATTCTCTAATTCTTTAGCAAGTGCATGCATTATCTTTTCTTTTCTCTCATTAAATTTTAATTGTATTTATCTTTAATAAGGTAATGCATTCACATGTACAAAATTATAAAAGGTACAAAATGGTATATGGAAAAAATCTCCCTCAGCTCTGTCCCCATCCACCCAGTTTGTAACCCAGAGGCAATTAATGGGAACCCTTTCTTCTGCCCCCTTAGAGATAGTCCATGCATTACAGAGACTCTCTTTTAAAATAATCATAATAAAATGAATTGGAAAAAAGCTTCTGTTGACCTCATCACTCTCTCCAGCGAATGCTCTGTTCTTCCAGAGCTTTCACAGAACTGTCTACTTGTATGGAGTGGTGAAAAGAGCTTTCCTGGGCTTTGGAGACAGGCAGACCTGAATCTTCAATAAGTTACCAAACCTCTCTGGGCCTCATTGCTTCATCTGTAAGTAAAATGGACAACTCTTAGGTTGTTGTAAGGGTAAGAAACAGTCCATGAAAAGCACATGGGTCACATAGCCACCGTCGCTCGAAAGTTCGGAGCACTGGCTCTCTCCACAGCTGGGTCCAGTCCACACTGAGCAGAGTGTTTCTGGAAGCAGCTGGAAACCATGACACCCCTGGACATCTCCTCCAGCCCCCTGAGCAGTACATCCCATATTTCTGAGGCAACATTTTGCAATAAACATCTACAACTAGTGAAAAACTTCATGGAGCCAATGATCAAGTCCAATTCCTCTCCCTGGGTTTGGGGACTTTTGAAAGTGTCCATGGTTAGATATCAGGAAACCTGTTTTTGAGGGCTGACTCTGCCACTAACTGAGTCTCCTTGACCAATCCACTTCTCATCCCAGATCAGGTGGATTCTTTCTGAGATCCAAACACTGGGCAGTCTTATTACCTCAGTCAGGGATGTGTGAGGGAAGCCATTCACTCAGTGAGAAGTTATGCAGGTGGGTCTCCAGGCAGGGAGTGTGAATTCCAGCTTAAACTATGACCTTTCCATCACAGATATAAAATAATGTGAGCAAACTAAATTCTTCAAAGCTAAAAAACTTGAATTCTTGAAAAAGGGAATCAACATTTAAATTATCTTTGGTTCATTTTTATTATAACATGACTGGAAAAAAATGCAAATCATGTTGACCATGTATTGCTTATAAATAGCCATCCCTCTGTCAAATATCTGTTGACTAAAGTCATAGGGATTCAGAAATGACCATTGGGAGCAAAAGTCACCAATGGTGACCAGCTACATGGCAGCCTAGGAGAACTATTCTAAGATTCTTTCCAATTCCAAAGGGCTCTGATCTGATATGTGGCAAGTAATTGACACATTCGCCCTGCAACTTACAAAAGTGACTCCTATGATCCTAAAGGTAGAAGAGGATTCTGCACCTGGCAGAGATTGCCCAGAAACGGCAGCACCACACACACACGCTCTCACACATGCACACACACACACATGCACACATACTCCTCTAGTGACATAGGTGGGGGTCGGAGGGGAGCCTGCTGCCCGGGTAGGAGGGAATAACCTGTATCTCTTAACCTGAATCATCCACAAATCACTCGGGCTGGTGATGTGTAGAAAGGACTGAAAGGGTGACAAAGTGGAAGCAGGGACACCCATGGGGGAGGCAGTGGCCAGGAGAGAGTAGATGCTCCCTAGAAGAAGGTGGATCAAAGTGGATTCAAGAGAGATTTATAAGGCAGCATCAACACGTCATGGTGAATGCTTGATGATGTCGAGTGAGGAGAGGGAGGTGTCGATGCAGCTTTAGAGATTCCAGGTATTCATGGGGTCAGGGAGCCCTGGGGGGACAGGTGGGGAGAAGTTTCCACACAACAGCCATATCACCCTTCAGCATTCAGACTCCATTCCCAAAAATAAACCACAGAGTCAGAGTAGAAAGATGGTTCTTTATCTGTTTGTTAAGTAAATCTGGGGAGTTAAAGATCACAGCTGCCTCCAATAATACCATGCTCATTGAGTAAAAATATCTCTTAGCAAGTTGTCCTAAATCAATTTTTTTAATGAGACCTCTTTTTTCCTACTTAGTATTGGTAATTTAATAGCTCTGTGAAAAGTGCTATTGAAGCAAGAAAACTGAGTATTTTCTCATTTATTCTCTGGAAGATTTATCTCCTAATCAAATATCTTAATTCCCTTCATCTTTAAAGAGGGCATTTATAGTGACATTCCCAGCAATTCCAGATTATTTCTTGAGTTTTATTGTCTGTTTTTAAATTTATGCCCAACATAGGCAATTTTCTTGAGGACTGAGCTGCTTCAGAAAATTTCTATGGAAATTCTGGGTGAATCTACCAGTGATGTTCAGTCTTCCCAAGAAGACAGTCCACTAAAACCTGAAAGGCTTGGCTCTTAACAGGTGCGGGCGTGATTAAGCATGCAGGCCTGCCTCTGATATCTGGTTCTATCAAGGCTGTCCACGGCATTTCAACTCTTCTTCATCCCATATTTTTTTCCACCTCATTGTTCCATTCCAATTCCTTGTATCGATAATCCACTGCGCACTAGGCACCTTTCTGGGCACTGACATATGGAGAGCTATGCAAGCATCAGTCCCCGCCCTCAGCATGTTGCAACAGGGGAAAGTGGATGCAAGCACATCTGACTAAATGCAACACGACAACTAAGGCCACATCTGGGATGTGAGCACAGTGCTCAGAACAACCTAGTTTACATAATAAATGCTTAGACAACACTTGCTGTGGGCCAGCCATGATGCTAGTAAGGGCTTTAATGATATTAACTCATTTAATCCTTACACCAACCCACCAAGATGGATACTCTTCTTATCCCTTTGTACTAATGGGAAAATTGAGGCACAGAGCAGGGAAGTTACTTGCCTAAAATCACACAGTCAGTCAGTGCCAACACCAGTCAGTCTGAGCCCAGCCACATTGGCTCCAGAGCTCATGCTCCTACCATTGGACCATCCTGCCACTCAAAACATGTTCTCCCCCAATTCAAGGACACAACTAAAACCACCTGCAAATGGAATACGCCGACTGAGAATGCAATGGAACACATCGAGGAAGTGACATGGACACTAAAACCTGCACGACGAACAGGAATTAACTGGCCTAACATGGGAGGAAGTGTGTTCCAAGCCGTGGTTCTGGGTGAGGGAGTAGTGAGATGTGTTCCAGAAATTCAGCAAGGCCACCGCAGCAGGAGGGTGGAGAAGGAGGAAGAAAACAGCTCATAAGAATGCTGAAATGTGGGCAGGAACTCAAGTACGTGTAGTCTTCAGCACCCGCCCTGCAGGTCAAGGGTTGTTTGTGGCCGGGTTTCCCAAAATAACAGGAATCTATCTAACAGTTGTACAGAGGGCAATGGCCTCAGCTTTGCATCATCCACTAATCATTTGGGCTGGTGGTGTGTAGAAAGGACTGGAAGAGGGACAGAGTGGAAGCAGGGACACCATGGGGAGGCAGTAGCCAGGAGAGAGTCGATGATTCCTTGGAGGGGGTGTAGGTGGATTCAAGAGTAATTTAGGAGGTAGCTTCCACATGATGGTGAATGTTTGATTATGCTGGCTGAGGAGAGGGAGGTGTCAATGACAGCTTTAAAGATTCCAGGTATTCACAGGGTCAGGGAGTGCTGCAGGTGAGGCAGGTGGAGGAGAAGATTCCACGCAACAGCCACATGCCATGTTCACCACTCCCCGGCTCTCAGGCTCCTCTGGGCTCCAGGCTGTCATCTGTGCTGACCCCAGGACCTTTCTCCTCTTCTTCATCTGAAGACCTCCTCCACACATAGCTTGAATGTCTCTCCCTCCATACTCGTGTCACGTGCTGATACTGGACCAGGTACTTGTGTGGACATTCTCTTATTTGGACCTCACAGCATCCCTGCAAAGAAGATATTGCCATTCCCGTTTTATAGATTTCTGAGGATCCGAGAAATTCCAAAGTTGGCCCATCCTTCAGGGCCTTAGGGTAATTAGGAGAGCCCTCAGACATCCCAGCACTGTCCTCCCAGTGACAGTGACATAGAGGTAGTCTTGGCCTTGGGGACCCTCCTCAAAGGCACTGAGGTTCCTGTTCCTATTATTCTTGGGAAACACAACCACAAAACAACCCTTGGCCTCTGGGAAGGGTGCTGAATGCTCTGATTGCCACCCACATTGCAGCCTCCTTCTGAACTGTGTTCTTCCTCCTTCTCCTGCTGCAGCGACCCTACTCAGTGCCTGGAGCACATCTCACTTGCCAAGTAGATTAGAGCTGAAAACTCAAGGAACAATAAGATGTTCGAAGTACATGCTGAATGAGGACATCAGCAAGTGGCACAGATGAGGATGACTGGAACCAAAGCAGTTGTGCACCCTAGAACATGCCTCTCTGTTCATCTCCAGAATTGTCTACTGAAGCATCTCCCAAGCACCAGGAACCTAGGGTTCCCCTGTTTCTCCTAGAAGTAGGTTCCAGTGAAAGACAACCCACAGCATAATCAGGCTCCCACTATGCCTCTACTTCCCACTGAATCCATTTGGCTTCCTCTCCTGCCATTCCTTGACATGGACTCTCTGCACTAACTATGCCACTGGCTCATGCCATTGTCCCTTTGCTTGTGTTCATCCTCTGCCTGCTTCCTCCTCTCTCTCCCTTTCATCCGCCTGGAAAGATCTTATTCCTTGAATCTGCTTCTCCCAGAGCAGTCCTTCCACACCTCCTCAGGCTGGGCACATGGTGACCAGCTGTCCCCATTTGCCTGGGACTAAGAGATGGTTTGCAGGACTTTTGCCCTGCTAAGCACCTGACTAGCCTCTGCTTATTGCATGCCCAGCAAGTATCCATACGGTCTTGTACTCATTGTTCCCTCCTCTATTCCTTCCTCTGAAGTAGATGTGACTCCTTGAGATAAGGTCTGTGTAGTGTTCTTTGCTGTATTCTCAATGTCTAAGGTCTGGGGTGCTCAACCTGTGGCTTCCCTGGATCATATCAAGTAAAGAGAAATTATCTTGGGCCACACACAAATATATATAAGATGGTGTATATTCATAGACTTCTTTTTTATATTTTTTATTATAAAGTTTAGAAAAATGTGAACAATATTAAACCACTTGGAAATTTCACCTTGTTTTCGTAAAAGTCACTTTTCAATGTCTGGTTTGATGGCGGTGGTCACAATTCCTAGTGAGTTCTCGAGGTGCTCATCAGAAATGTTTGCTTGAATCTTGCTCTTCGTGTGCTTCCTAATTGAAAACAGCTGCTCACAAATGTACATGCTGCCAAAAAGCAGTGTCATGAATAAGATGTGATTATGAACTTCAAAAATGGAACTATGCATGGAGTCATGAAGAAAATAAATGCTAAAAAACACATGCTTTTTGTGGGGCTGCATGCAACCCGTGGGCCATGGGTTGGACATGCTTGGTCTAGGTACTGTGCCAGGCATGCACCAGGTATGCAGTTGATATTTATGGAATGTGGGTGTGTGATGAGTGCAGACTCAGGGTGAGTATGTTGGAAGCTGGCTCCTACGGCCCAGCAGTCACAGAAGGGAAGTAAACCAGGCAGACAGCATCCTACCAAAGAAGCACACGAGCAAAACTCATGGACTGAGAATAGCCGGACCCTGAGCCAAGGAAGCCAAAGAACTTGTTCTGCTTTTTGTTTGTTTAATTTGCCAGTTGGAAACTTGGGGAATAATTCAGTGGAATCCCTTCATAGATACATTAACTTGAAAAAAGTCAACGATAGGTGCTTGGCAAACGACCAGACAGTGAACAGGCACAAGGGAGAGGGAAATCATTTCCATGGGAGGATGGATTCATTTGAAGCGCCATTTGGTGAGCATGTGCCCACAGTGGGAGTGAGTGGTGCTGGGGCGTGCTTCCCTCCTGTGTGAACATCCTGCTGGGATGATTACGGTTCTAGAATACAAAGACATTTGTTTTTCCTGCAACCTGGCCCCTAAACTTAAGGAGACGTCTTCATCTGCTAATCAACTAGGAAAAGCACCTACTGAGCCCACACATTATGAGTGTCTTAGAGATGTTCAAAGGCCTCTCTGACTGCTACATGCTAACTGTAGGACCACCATGAGTGAGACTCTGGGTCTCAGAGCCAAACACCCCAGCTGTGAGTTTCAGCCATACTGCTGAGTAACTAAGTGATCTTGAATAAGTAAATGACTTAACCTCTCAGAACTGTGGTTCTCCTCATGTGTAAATATGAGATAAATCCTCACAAGCGCATTGTGAGGATTCAGTGGAGAGGATGCATGCACTACACTTAGCGGAATGCTTGGTACCCAGTAAGTGCTCAAAAAACCAAAGCTATGATTTTTAGTAGTGGTAATAGCTTTGCTTTTATTCGGCACTTAAAACTGTGTAGCCAATCCGGGCATTCCACCAGATTGCTGAAGCAAAAGACAGCCCCTTAATAAATAGCTTCCAGACGGCTTGTCATTGAAAACTGACTGCATTTTTGTTTCTCAGTTATCAGTCATATTATTTCCTACCTGATGATCTTGCTCTAAAGCAGTGTGACCCAAACAAGCTAATTATAGCAATTCCAGAGCACACACCATCATTCAGAAGCAGCTCTCTCAAGAACTGGGACTGAAATAAATGGACAGTTCGTGAGTTTAACAGAATTTGCTTTCCTCCACCACACTCCAGTACCTCTAGCACATTAAGCTAACCACAAGTTAATTTAAGGAATTTCAGCTGAGATACTGGTAGGGTTTGGGGTAACCTTGTGTTGGCTGTGGATATGTCATGAAATCTTGTTACCAGGACAGCGTGTGAGTGTGGCAGGGATGCAGAAGTCAGGAAAGCCAAGCTCAGCCACCAAGCCATGGCCTGGCCTAAGTCACTACCCGACTCTGGGCTTCAGTTTCCTCACCAGGAAAGTAAGGAAGTTAGGCTACTCAACCCTCCAGTCTCCTTCCAACTCAGGAATCAGATAGTTCTCAGAGACCAGTGTCCACATTGGGACTGGTCACTGAATTACACAGAGGCACAGGCATCCGTTTACTTATCTATGCCAATCATCCCATAGCTATGTGTTAGTTCCTGTGAGGTGGTAGGCACTGAGTTAGGTATTTGGAGGAGTCACACCCAGGTACCTCCTCTCTCAGCCACCTGCAGGAATGCCCTTACTTCCAGAGTTAGGCCTCTTAGAAGGAAACTGAGCCCTAAGTTCATTTCTTTCCCACAGCTGCCTGGAATCACCAGAGCAGCCCCTCTAACCTGCCCCATTCTCTGAAATGTGTCAGAGAAGCAGAGCCCAGGTGTGGGACCTCCAGCACAAAGACAGAATACAAAGACATTTGTTTTTCCTGCAACCTGGCCCCTAAACTTAAGGAGACGTCTTCATCTGCTAATCAACTAGGAAAAGCACCTACTGAGCACACACATTATGAGTCTTGAAGAGGGAGACGTTTAGGACAAAAGAAATCCTGTGATGTGTTTGGCCTCCTGTCCCGCAGTCTTGCAGTAAAATGATTCTACAGATGAGTTGCATGTCTTCCCTTTAATAATTTTTTTTGACAATACCCAAGGACTCCTTCTGTGAGGGCCATTCCCCAGTATCTTCTGACACCCTAGGGATTCAGTATCTCCTGGGGCAGGGTGGCGGGACAGGATTTAGCAGTCCTGGTTTTATCACTTGAGAAAAGAACTCACACCTTGACTTCTGGCTTTCTCATCTGCAAAATGCATGTGGCCTTGATGGCTGCTTAATAAAGCAAACTGTCTGTGGGCCATATAAGAGTGTGCGTCTGAAAGTGCATTGTAAACTGCAAAATTAATAACTGGGGTTCTCTCTGAGCCTTCTTCAACTTCATAGCAATACAGAGCTGATCTTACAAGTAAGCTGAAGAGATGGACACCTCCATAGTAGAATTTGAACAACACCAGAAAGTTCCACTTCTCAAAGAATATCTTCCCCATGGCTTGAAATTCAACTATTAGCAAAAAAAAATTCATTTCTTTAGGGCTTACAAGCTTCTCCATGTTCAGGAGAACCCTATTAAATAGTGTTTCCAACTGTGACCTTCTAAAACTGTGAGGAAAATTTATATTCACTGGACCCTTGACATGTTCCAGGCCCCTTGCAATCCTTAATTCTTTTTTTTTTATTCCAAAGCCATTTGCGAGACAGGGTTTATTAGTCAGTGCATTTTAAAAACTGGGAAACTGAGTCGCGAGAAGTTTAGGAAATTTGTCCAAGGGTCACATGAATAATGAGGTCGGGACATGGGTGGGGTTGAGAAGGTGGCAGGCCCAGGGTTAACAGCCCAGGGGAGGGAAGTCTGAAGGAGAGGTGGACTAGCACCAGTGACACTCAACTGTCTTAGGTTCTTCTAGCCCAGTGCCCCAAATGCCCTGGTCACCTCCACAAACACACCCAGAGCTTCTGCCAGGAAAGAAAGAAAGAATGTTGATGCCATTAATTTTCTGAAACAATGTATCTCCTCCAGTTCGACTGGAAATACCCTCCGCTGGGATTCTGAATGCCCCTTTGTGGCTGAGTGGGTGAGCAGGCACAGGAATGTTAGGCCCTGCATTCCTCTGAGAGGCAACACTGCTCACTGGATCCTTAGCCCATTGTCTTCTCACCTCGGGAGAGAATGCAAGGCACTCTCCTTCCAATTCTGGCCCATCACGCTAGCAACACTTTTATTTTTAGAAGCTGTTTTTTCCTTCTAGTTTCACAACCTCTAATCTGCCACTCTCCAGATGAATGTAAATTAAAACACAACAATGAAATATGAAGAGATATTTTCTCCCCACGGTTGTCATCTCCAGCTCTCTGAATCCAGGCTGGGAGTGGGCGGGGCCCCCGATTTGTCCCCTCAGCAAGAGGAATAGGGAGGCTGTGAGGGCAGGCACTACCTGGCCTCTTCCGACTCTAATGAAAGGCTGCCAACCAGTTATTAGGGAGGAGAGCAGCACTTGCAAAAATGTCAGGCCTCCAAGAGCCCGGAGCCGGGAAGTGTGGAGGATTATAATTACACCCAGGTGGAAGCCTGACCGCAGCTCACCTGCTAAGGAGAGAGTGATCCCATTAAATAGCTAGGAGGGGATGGTGTTCACCTGGGATTCAATTTCTAGATTGTAGCCTCAAAGTCATTCTCAAATTTATCTCCTGAAATCTGGAGGTGAAAGAACAAAAGCACCCTTGAAGAACAGGTAAAGGGAGACCTGTCTGAATTCTTAGCTCCTGGCAGCCACAGCCGCAAGAGCACAGACATCCCCACCCCATAGCCAAAGAAGGTCTCCAAACCAAAAGCTTAAAAGCTGGCATTTCATGGAATGACAGTGCCTGCCAAACACAAGAGAGAAACGATAGTCTTAGTCCGACAACACAACCGAGTGCTTGGAGTCCGAGGGTTTCAGCCAGACAATGGCAGTTTTTAATCCTGACTCTACTCTTTATAGATGTATCATCTTGGGCCAGTCACTCAACTTCGCTAAACCTCAGTTTCCTGGCCTGTAAAGTGGGAATAATTGCAAGGGGGACTCAAAAAACCTGGAATTTATTTATAAAAAAGCATGTGTATTTGTTCTTACATGCTTACACTTCAGTCACCTTCAAAGTACTCTCCATTTGATGCAATATACCTATCAAGATGCATTTTCCACTGCTCAACAGTTTCTGAACTCATCAATTTTTGTGGCTTTTAAATGCTTCTGCCATTTTTTTGTTTCACCTCTTCCACACCAGCAAAATGTTTTCCTTTGAGGACTTTTTTCATCTGGAGAAACAAAAAAAGGTCACCTGAGGGAAGATTGGGTGAAAAGGGAGGGTGGGGAGATGGCAAGAAGTGGGGGCGGGTCTTGCCATCTGGGGTCAAAAACTGCTAAACATTCCGTGTGTTGTGGCCAGGTGCACTTATAAATCACTCATCATGAAATGGGCAAACACACTGAAAATCTCCAGAAAAAAATTCACTGAATGCAAACGCAGCCTCACACAACCACGCTAGCTGGTGCACCAATGCCGGTGTTTCCTAAAACACTTACCTAGTGGGGGAAACCTGTACTACAAGGAGCCCACCCTCCAAAAGATAATTCCAGGGTTTTTTGGGTCCCACCATATATAATGCCCCCTCAACCATGAGGTGGAAGAGATCAGGTGAGTGTAGAGGGTCTGGCAGGCTACTAGGAACAATAAGAGGTGCTGAAGCGGGTCTAAACCATCCCTCTTCACCCCTTCCAGCCCCACCCCACTCCTGTGCCCCAGAGAGCAAATTCCTGATAGATTCCTAAGTGAATTCTCTGCTCAGAGCTGGTGCCAGGTGCTGGGCAGGGCACAGTTTTGTAACCAGCTGTCAGGCAGCAACAGTCTCGCTTTATTCAGTGTGCGGTGCAGTTTCTGAGACAAGAATCAGAGACACAGGGCTTTGGTGGGATCCTGTCATTGCCTGACCAGAGATTCACAGCACTGCCCCACTCCACACCCTGGGCCTGACTGCAGGCTGTCATCAGGAAGAGATATGGGGCACCAGAGAGAGCTCAGTGGTGTGGTACCAGAAACATGGCCTGCCACGTGACTCTGGCTGCTCCTTCCTGGAATGCCAGTAGGCCTGGAGGCCTGCACTTTCACACATGACCCGGAGCCATGGGCCCATGCTGCATTTCTGACTCAGTTGGAGATCTTGACATGGTCCCAGCAGGCAGCACAGCATCCATTGTGCAGCCTTCCCCAGCTTCAGAAAGGAGCTGTCCCTGCCAAGTACAGAGGTGCCACCGGATGGCAGCAGGGGGAGGCTCCCCAGTCCTTCCACCCAGAAGCACCCTCCCCCAGTGACCTGGAGCCAGCTTTACCCGCAGCTCCCACAAGATCCTCAGGTCTGTATGCTCTGCTGTTGGTGAAGAGCGGGTAGGGGAGGTCAGGCAAGCAAATGACACCTCTCTGCTTATGGCCTTGGAGACTGTATAGGCATATTATTATATAGCTGTAAGATATTATTCTTATAATAATATATTATTCTTATAATAATACCATAATAGGTATAGCCATAATAGAAACACATTATAAAACTGTAATAGCTAATCTTCATTCTTACCATGAGGCAGGTCTTTGATAGTCATCATGCCACTCTAAATCTCCCACAAATGTATTTGAAAGGAACAAGCATTCAGTCCCAGCTATAGATGAGGACAACCCAGAGAGGTTAAACTACTTGCCCAAGGTCACACAGTCTGTAAGAGCTCAAATTCTCAAGCAAGGCAGCCTGCCCTCAGTCCTGTTCTTTTAGCTGCCATGCCACCTAGTTCTGTAAACATGGCCACCCGAACTCACAAGCCTATCATGGCAGATAGTAGAGTTCTAAAAACCAAATCCAGGGCTCTGCCTCACAATGTCTCTCCATCCCTTTTTCACTTGGTGCCTGGAATTCCATTATTTGTGTCCCTTTGTTTTAAAGCTTCATCCTCTCTTTAAACACAAATATCAGCCGGGCTCGGTGGCTCAGCCTGTAATCCCCCGCCTTTGGGAGGCTGAGGTGAGTGGATTGCCTGAGCCCGCGGGTTCGAGACCCGCCTGGGCAGCAAGACCTCATCTCTACAATAAATCAAAAAAAATCAGCCGGACGTGGTAGCGCATGCCTGTAATTCTGGCTACTCGGAAGGCTGAGGTGGAAGGATCACCGGAGCCCAGCAGGTCGAGGTTGTGGTGGCCGGGAGCGGCCACTGCACTCCAGTCTGGGTGACAGAGTGAGACTCCAACTTAATAATAAAAAATAAAAAAAAACACAAATATCACTCAGACAGGATCAAAATCCACAATAAGATGCCTGAATAGGGCTTCATTCGCACAGAGCCTTTTCCTCCAGACATCTAGCTGAGAGCAGGCAAGAGGGGCCCTGGGCAAATCTGCAATATCACATCCAAGTTTATTTCCCCTCATGCCCTGCTCATTTCCGCCTGCACTTCCATTCTCCTGATGATCCGGAACATTCATGCTGTCATAAAGATAACAGATCTAATAAGTAAACTCATGCTAAGGATTCTTCCCATCCCTCTCTCCACCCTGTGATATCGATATCGCCTGTCATCATCAGATCAAAATCATCCATACCCTCATCAGAGATGTTTCAGCAAAATAAACTTCATGTGATAGGCAGCTCACCTGACCAGCAGGCAAAGAGGCTCTCTCTGCCAACTGCCTCCTCTCCTCAGGGCTCCACCACAGGCTGCCCTCTGTCTGCCTGCTTGGACTAGCAGCTGGTGCGGTGGGATCCATTGTGTCATGGCTCAGCTTCAATGCCACTGAAATTGCTTCACAAAATTGGGGCATCATGGGGACCTGGAGGAAAACAGACAAGCAATAAACACTCTGTATACGCCTGGCCCATTTTTTAGTCCAGCCTAATATGCATACATTAGTTCCTGTGGCTCTTGATTTAAATGTAATGTATATAATATATATACATATCTCCACAGATAAAGAGTTTGCTATAAACAAAGTGTGGAGAGTTCTTAAACAAGGACTTCATCTCCCTGGATATTTCCTAATGAGAGGCATATGAAGGTAGCAATGGTTAACCCAAAGGCATGAATTGCTTATGGTAACTTTGCTCACTAGAATAACCCCAGGTAGAAGAGGCTTTGAGAGATAAGAAGAAGGTTCTGGGGAGATTATCTTGCCTTCTAATACAGAGAGCATCCTAGTTATCTATTGCTGTGTAACAAGTTACCCCCCAGATTTAGCGGCTTAAAACAGTAAACACGTATTATTTCCCACTTAAGGGTCATAAATCCAGCAGGAGTGTAGGTAGGTGGTTCTAGCTCAGTGTCTCTCATGAGGTTACACGTCTGTGGGGGTGGCAGCCATTCCAAGATTCCACTAAGGCTGGAGGAACCACTTTGAGCTCACTCAGAGGGTCAGTGGCAGGCCTCAGGTTCTGATTCCTTGTCACAGAGACCTCTCCTTAGAGTTGCTCACACCACGGTAGCCAGCTTCTCCACAGCAAGAGATCAGAGAGAGAGAGAAAATCCACAACAGAAAGTCCTATCTTTAACAGTCTTATCCCAGCAGTGACAAACCCATCACTTTAGCTATATGTTATTGTTCACACAGACCCATCCTGGTACCATGTGGGAAGGGACCACACAGAGTACAAATCCTGGGAGGCAGGGGCCCTTGGGCCATCTTGGAGAATGGTTGGTTGTTCCAGGGACTACAGAGCTTGGTGAGTCCACAGCAGGTGGTGTCCAGATTGCAGCCATATGCCCTGGGCCAGGTTATCCAACCTCACAGGTTCAGCTTGCCCTTATGGAAAATAAAGGCGATAGAGTTGTCAGGGCTCGACAATGTTTATGAAAGCATGTCGAACAAAGTGAAGTATGCTATAGATGTTCGGCAACGTGACTTTGCTCTTCTTTCTTTTTTAATTTTTAGAGACACGTCTCGCTGGAGTGCAGTGATGCAATCATGGCTCACTGCAGCCCCAAACTCCTGGGCTCAGGCGATCCTTCTGCCTAAGCCTCCCATGTAGCTGAAACTACAGGAGCGTGCCACCATGCCTGGCTAATTTATTTTATTTTATTTTTTGTAGAGACAGGCGGGTCTCAAATTCCTGGCCTCAAGCAATCCTCCCAGCTCAGCCTCCCAAAGTGCTAGGTGTCTGCCAATTTTGATTTTTATTACTAGTAGCAGTAGCACACAGTTCTGGGGACCCCTAATCTGTCGAGCAAACAGGCCCAACCCACCTGTATAAGTCAGTGCTAGTATGTATATCAGATTGCCAATACCCAGTGTCAGATAATGAAATGTTGCACAATACAGCTTGGGTGGGATCTCTTTGATGACCTGTTAGAGCTGACTTATAATTAGCCTCTTACCTGAACGCAAACAAGGAGCCTGAAGTTCTTGCTAGTTCTTGCTTGGTCATGATCTGTTCTCCTTGTTTGAATGTCCTCCCTTCATCTGATTTACCTGGCAATCCTGGCTTTTCTATTTTGATTGCCAGCACAGAAATAAACATCAGTCCAGGCCCTCTCACAGATCCAATCCACTCAGTCCTGGTGTCATCGATCCCAACCAAGACCTCCCAAATGTCCTCCTTCCCCTGCCTCCTTACCCTGCTTTAAAGGCTAACTCTGGGCATTTAGGACACAGATGACTTCCTCACCAGAGAATCCTTCTTTCTAAAATCTCCATAGTGCTGGTCAGACAACAAGAGCACTGGACAAGGAGTCAAGAACCTGGGGCACTAATCCTGGCACTCATCCTCGTCTGCCATGTGACCTGGGCAAGTCACTTATCAAAGATTCTCTGATCCTATCAGTTGTTCACTGAGCACCTGTGAGTCTTCTCCTGTGGCCCCCTCCCTTACCTGTTCTGCAACTCCATACCAAAAACAAAGTCTGTGCAACCTTCTCAGATACTCCTCATAGATTTGTTTATCCCTCTGTGGATTTTCCTTTCCTCTGGAACACCGGCAGGACTTAACGGTGTATTGCATGCACTGCACGTAGAACTACATGGCTTTGTGCTGGTAATCTAACCTCATCTTCACCACCACCATAGATAATCCTGACTCTGTGCCAGGCACTGTTCTACCTCATTAAAACTTCACAGCAACCCTGAGGTGGTAACTATTATCACTTCCATCTTACAGATGAGGAAACTGAGACTCAGAGAGGGTAAACAACTTATTCATAGTCTGCAGCCTGTGTGAGACAGACCCAGGATTCAGATACAGTCTGGGACCAGAGTGGGCTCTCTTGGAACAAGGATTTCTTTCTCCATGAAGAACAGAAACTTCTTGATCACAAACCTTGTATCTTTTACACACAGTCAGCATCTATGAGTACTTGTTGACTCATAGGACAGGCTTCTGTCCTAGGCACTTTAAACATATGGTAAAGCATGAATTCTGTCCCTACCTTTCCAGAGCATGTGATCTAATATGTTATAGCAGACAAAGCCAAAAGTTCCCAGACTTACAGGATTTGAAAGAAATGTTTCCTTTCTTTTTTCTTTCTTTTTTTTTTTTTTTTAAGTCAGAGTCTCACTCTGTCATCCAGGCTGGAGTGCAGTGGCACAGTCATAGCTCATTATTACCTCAAATTCCTGGGCTCAAGTTATCCTTCCACCTCAGCCTCTCAAGAGCTGGGACTACAGGTATGCGCCATCACGCTAGTCTATTTTTTTATTTAAATTTTCATAGAGATGAGGTCTCACTGTGTTGAAAGGCTAGTCTCAAACTCCCAGCTTCAAGCGATCCTTCCTCCTCAGCCTCCCAAAGTGATGGGATTACAGGCATGAGCCACCACGACTGGCAATGGATGTTTTTTCCACTCTCACTCTCATTTTGCAAATGAGTAAAGGGAAGTCTAAAGAGATTAAGTTGCTTCTGACCACACAGCTCCCTGCAGCAGTGCCAGGACAGGCGCCCAGGCCTTCGGTCTCCATCAGGAGTTCAGACTAGAGCAGAAGTTCTCAGTCGTTCTCATCTGGGGTGATTTTGCCTCCCTCATCCTCTGGGACACTTGGTAACGTCTGGGGGTATTTGGCACTGTCACATTTGGGGAAGAGGGTGCTACTGGCACCCAGTGAGTAGAGGCCAGGGATGCTACCAAACATCCTGCAATGCACCAGACAACCCCACAGCAAAGAACTATCGGGCCCAAACGTCAATCATTCTGAGCTTGAGAGATCCACGCATTGGGACTTCCTAGTTTCTGTAAGGCTCTTTGTTCTTGTCTTTACATACAGTCACCTACAGTCGGACACCTTGTTTTATTCATCTTTGGTTCCAGCACATAGCACAGTACCTGGTATGTAGTAAAAGCTCGCTGAAAAAGAGAGAGAGGAAAAGACAGGAGGAGAGAGGGAAGAGGGGGGAAGAAAGAGAAAGAATGACAGAAAAAGATATCAGGATTTCCTGCTAGGCAAAGAAAACCCAACACTATAAATCAAGACCTCTGTAAAACAGAAGATTACTTGCTGCTTGAAATCAATTACTGCATATCGTTTTTTGTTTGTTTGTTTTTGAGCTGGAATCTCACTTTGCTGCCCAGGCTGGAATGCAGTGACACACTCACAGCCACCACAGGGTCAACCTACTGGACCCAGGCAATCCTTCCGCCTCGGCCTTTCAAGTAGCTGGAACTACAGGCACGCACTACCATGCCTGGCTAATTTTCTGATTTATTGTAGAGATGAGGTCTTGTCAAGTTGCCAAGGCTAGTCTCGAGTCCGTGGGCTCAGGCAGTCCTCTCACCTCAGCCTCCCAAAGTGCTGGATTACAGTATTGCATAGGTTTACAGAGAAAAGACCAGCTCTGAATACCTTAATTATGCTTTAGCACAATCTAGGCCAATACTAACAAATGAATTAAGCAGAGAACCCAAGCCCTGCTTCAGAACTTTTCTTTTCTTCCTTTCTTTCTTTTTCTTTCTTTCTTTCTTTTTTTTTTGGAATTAGGGTCTCACTAAAGCTGGAGTTCAGTGGCATACAACCTTGAATTCCCAGACTAAAATGATTCTCCCTCCTCAGCCTCCTGGGTAGCTGGGACTACAGGTGCACACTACCACGCCCAACTAATTTTTATTTTTTTAAATTTTTTGTAGAGCATAAGTCTCATTATGTTGCCTAGGCTGGTCTTCCCCCCTTGACCCCCAGGCTGATCTTGAATTATTGGGCTCAAGCAATCTTCCCACCTCGGCCTCCCAAAGTGCTGGGATTACAGGTGTGAGCCAATGCACCTGGCCTAAAGTCAGTCCCAATTGATGGAGGTGATGGAGTTAAGTAGGATACAAATGCTCTGTCTTTAAAAAAAATAAAACAACTATTTCCTTAGAAGTGTCCATTGGGAAAATTGCAGTAGTTACAGCTGCCACTGAGGAAGACAAAATAGACAGCTCTCATTCCAAGGCAGCCAAGCCATGGAGGAGGACTGGCCCATGTGGTCAGTGCACTGTAAATCCAAATGTCCACATGCAGTCCATGCTTCAGCCCCCTACTGAATGACAAATGGCTCCTCTGTCAGAGCAAGCCGGCAGGTGACGTGCCACTCCTCCCTCCTGTGCCTCCTGCGGCAGGACAATCTGTCAGCAGCCACTAATTCTCAGGGATGGACAGTGAAGCAGGGAGGGCAGACTGTGGCCACTGGGCAAGGAGGAAGGGCCTCTGGGCCCAGAGTCCTTCCTGGGAGATGCTCTTTATAGGAAGTAAGTTTCAATGGCCAGTCAGAGAGAACCCGCTTCTCTGTGTTCTCATCCAGCTCTGGGGAGCATCTAGAAAATAAATGCCTTGAAACTGTCAAATGAAAACCTAGCAAATACTTTGAAGCTGTCAGGTGGAAACGGCCTAGAATTTTCCTGCCTCCCCTAACTCACTCTGCAATTGTCCCCAGCACCCAGGTAGTGGCAAGCCCTTCCCACCCCATGCCCACCCCTCTCAAAGCCCTGGGGACGCCTCTCACAGGATGTCTTTCCCAGGCTCCAGGTCGGGAGGATGCCCTCCCCATCCCTTGCCCAGCCGTGCACATGCCTCCAACACAGAAACCTCCATGCTCCTGGCTGGCGGGAGTCCATGCCTGCCCATCTGCCCGTCCTTGTTTTGCCACCACCTGCCATGTCCTCCCTTATGCTCAGCAGTGGGCTGGTTTGTCACGGAGCTGATGGAGCTCAGATGTCAAGGCCCCTCACCTACACAGGCCCCTTCCAAAGCCCTCTACCTACTCATGTATTCATGGAGTTGTGTTTCTTTTCTTAAAGAGGACCCCCAAAATTTTGCAGCTAAGATTCAGGCCCCATAGAAACTGGCTCTTCCCTGCCCACACTGTGACCAACCCAGAGCCAACCCTGCAAGCTTTGCACATAATAGATGTTTAATAAGGATAAAGGATTGAAAATAACAGATCCTGACTGTGATTATACCTTATTAGGAATAAGTGTGTAACAGGAAAAGGAAGATGTGTGTTTCCCTCAGGCAGGCTTTAACAATTCTTTACCATCAAACACAAAAGAACCAATGGTCTTCTCTGTCTCATATCCAAAATCCCCTGGTGGGCTTATTAAAACACAGCTGTCCAGGCCCCACCTCCAGAGTATCTGGTCCAGTAGGTCTGGGGCAGGACTAAGAATCTACTTTTCTAGCAAACTCCCAGGTGATGTCGCTGCTGTTGGTCTGAGGACCACACTTTGGAATCCCTTCAAGCTCACACATTCTCAATGGGGCCATATTGACCCAAAAAGGTGAAATTGGTTCTGGGGGTGAAGGGAACTTACTCTTTTTATTATAAAGCAGATATACATTATACGCATGTACAGATCTGCAGTATACCCCTGTTGTTAACCCTTCATGAGTATACAGTTAGGAAAAAAAAAAAGTCTAGAGAGACTTCTGGGGAGGAATAATGAAAAAACATTGAGAAACACTGATTTGGCCCTACTCCCTACTTGGAGCTCACTCCCCAGCAGCCTGAGCCAAAAGCCCTCACCTGCAGTGACCCAGACCCCACACCATATCTGACATTGTGGAGGAGCACTGGACATGGAGCCAAAAAACCCAGGTTCAGATTCTAGCTCTGCCACCCCATAACTGTGGGTTCTCCCTTCCCCCAACTCCCACTTTAGCTTCTGTACAGAAACAGAGAAAGCTACATTGACCAAAACTACTCCTAAAAGGAATGCTGTGTGGTTGGAAGAGATCCTTTAGTAAGCTGTGTTTGGGGAGTGGGAGTGAGCCCCTCAGAGGGTGTAGCTGAGTAGCAGAAAAGCACATTAAGCCATCTCCCAAGGAGGGTGGGCCTGCCAACTGCTTTGCTTTGCTGAGTGTGGGAATGCACATTCCAGGCAGAGCAGGATTAGGAGGCACAAGAGAGGTCAGAGTCTGGTGGGAAGGATGGAGAGACGGTGCCTGCCGGTGACAGCGTAGGAGAGCGAGAATACCACACAACACGCACATCCATCCTGATCTGAACAAGTATTCTCAAGGGTACCTGTATAAACTCTTTCTTCATCACCCCTGTGGATTACACACTATTGTTTCTTGTCTCTAAATAATGCTCTTGGGGGCAGCAGATTATTGGGGGTGGGTAGAGTCAAGAGAGGTTAAGTCTACATAATGTTGTGTTGGCTCGAGACAGAGACACATCTGGGCACAGTGGCTCACATCTGTGGTCCCAATACTTTGGGAGGCCGAACCGGAAAATGGCTTGAAACCAGGAATTTGAAATCAGGCCAAGCAACACGGTGAGATCCCGTCTCTACAAAAAATGAAAAAAAAACATCTGGGCATGGTGACACTCACCTGTAGTCCCAGTTACTTGGGAGACTGAGGTGAGAGAATCTCTTGATCCCAGAAGTTCTAGGCTGTAGTGAGCAATGATTGCACCACTGCGCTCCAGCTTGCATGACAAAAAGAGACTCTGCCTCTAAAAATTAAAAAACAGAGACTAACATACAGAGACCACCAGACTCCCAAGTTATACTTCTCTCTTACTATATGCCCAGTTTCCCAGGTCCCTCATGCAAACCAACCATGATGTTATCCCCGAGGCTCAGTTTTCTTTTTTTGTTTTGTTTTTTTGTCTGTTTTTTTTTTTTTTTTTTTTTTTTGAGTTGGAGTCTCACTCTGTCACCCAGACTGGAGTGCAGTGGCCACTCCCGGCCACCGCAGCCTCGACTTGCTGGGCTCCAGCGATCCTTCTGCCTCAGCCTTCCGAGTAGCCAGAATTACAGGCATGCGCTACCACGCCTGGGTGATTTTTTGATTTACTGTAGAGATGAGGTCTCGCCTGCCCAGGCGGGTCTCGAACCCGCGGGCTCAGGCAATTCACTCACCTCAGCCTCCCAAAGGCGCGGGATTACAGGCAGGCTCAGTTTTCTTAGATGTAAATGGGCATGGTAGCATCTGCTTCATAGGTTGACTGAGATGTAAGCGCCCTACAGACGGTGGCAGTGATGACGTTGGAATCGAGTAACTACTTGTAACCTCTTCATTGCATGCTTGCTCTCGTCTGAATGAGCTCCACGTCTTCATCTTGCTCTTAGGTTGTGTCCACAAGCAAATCACGACTCCTTTGTCACCTGACCATCACAGAACAGAACAGGACTGTCACCTCCCTTTTCTAAAACACATGCTTCTGACAATGCAGTCCACAACACATGAGAAGTGGGAGAAGACACTGTACAATAATTACTCCTGTTGAAAATTATAGAAATAAACTCCTGAGTCTTTTCATATGTGCTGCTACAAAGCTACCACTCCCTGACCTTGAGCAGTTGGGTTTAAGATACAAGTGTAGCCTTGTTAAATTGTATCTTTTATTCAGTCTCCTCTCACTCTCGCTCTCATTCTGGTTCTCTCTCTTTCCTTCTCACCCTTTAATGTATGTGAGTGAGTAAGTGTGTGTGTGTGTGTGTGTGTGTGTGTGTGTCTGTGTGTTAGGGTCTCACTCTGTCACCCAGGCTAGAGTGCAATGGCATGATCAGGACAATCACAGCTCATGGCAGCCTCCACCCTGTGGGCTCAGGCGATCCTTCCACCTCAGCATCCCAAGTAGCTGGGACTATAGGCATGTGCCACCACACCCAACTAATTTTTTGAAGAGACCTGGTCTTGTTATGTTCCAGGCTCATCTTGAACTCCTGCGCTCAAGCAATCCGTCCGCTTTGGCCTCCCAAAGTGTGGGGATTACAGGTGTGAGCCACTGCACCTGGCCCTTCTTACCCTTTGTAAAATTTGGCGATTTTATTTCTGATATCACTTCTAACTTCTTGACATCAGAAATTTGATGAATTCACACTTTATATTAGTATCCAAATCATTAACAAAGTTGCTGACTAAGACAAGGGTTGGATGAGGACAGGAACCCCCCCCCCCCCCCACACACACACATACAGTCACAGACACATCGTTCCATGCATTGGTGCTGTTTGTGTACCAATGAGTTCTCCTTAGTGACTCATCGGTCTCACCATTCTGGCAGCCACTCCACATTTCTCCCATCTTTCCACAAGGACATGATTGAGAAACCTTATCAAATATGCTGCTCAAGTCTTGCTCTGTCTCACCCTTCACCCCACCTCTGTCTCTTCACCCCACCCTCTCCTCTATATCTGAACAGCTACACACCTCACAGGGACTTTATCATCTCCCTCTAGGTCACTGCAGGAGCTTCCTAATGGATCTTCCTATCTTTATACCTAGACTCTTTCTGGAAAAGCTTTAAGGCACCTCAGCTTACGTATGTCAGCATACCTATATCCAAATGTCTTCTCCTCATGCAGGTGTGATCATTACCTAGAAACCACTCTTACTATTTTTTAATACCTTCAGTTCTTTTGTTTTTTGTTTTTCAGTTTTACACTCTAGTACATCTTTGATGTTGACAGATCTTCCCCTAAAATGACAAAGAATTTAGAAACATTTTCCATCTATTTTTAACATCTGAGTCAGTGAACAAAGACATCATGGCTGGCGATAGGGGGAGGGAAAAGAGGAAAAAGGAAACTTAATTTGTTTTGGCTTTTATAGGAGCTTCCATCAGTGCTGGTTGAACTGGAATGTGACTTCTGATTGGGCCTAATCACAAGAAGGAAAGGAACATTAAATTGCCATGAATATATTTACCAGTTTTTACAATACCATTTTTAAAACTCTTTGCAGAAGTCAATTTTCTTATGAGAAAATTACCCTACCAAGATTAGAATAAGCAAACCTAAAATGTCTTTCTCAGCCTAACTCAGTTCATCTGGCGCTAAAACTGTGGTTCTGAGAACAGACGCTGGTGCCATTTTGGAGCCTCTGGCTCTCCACCTTTCAGGAATGTTCTGCAGCCTGAAGTCGGTAGGGAAACTCAAGAATGCAAAGAAAACCCAGACATGTGCTATGTCTCTTGATGTTAGGGGGTGGAAGTAAAATTCCAGCTTGGTCACACTCCTGGGCATGCTAGAATTGAATGGAATACTTGAGATGTGTGGGCCGAGGGTGAGGGCACAGCTGAAGATGCTCGAGGCGGGACGTCAGGGCTGACTCAGTGACAGGAGGGCAAGGTTGGTGAAGCAAAGCCTTGCACAGCCTTAGTGACAATGCAGCTCCCAGAGTACGGCAAGAGTGTTCTTTCTTCCTCTGCTGTTCCTCTGATGTTCCTCCTAGTTCTTCCTCTGCTGTTCCTCCTTGATTCAGAAATCATCATCCCTTCCTTTACCTCCATGAAAGTCATGTAGCACTTTGGTCCCTCTCTTGTGGTGTATCTACTCTTGAACTGCTCTTTAAACAGAACCCACCTTCCCCCACCGAACTGGACATAGCTGGACAGCAGAACCGTGACTTATCTGTATCCTGAGCAGACCTTGGCACATGGCAGGTGCTAAGTAAATATCCCTTCAAAGGAAAGAAAAGTTTGTGGCATATCACCACTCAGCTCCTACACTTGGGTTGGTTTGTAAATTTTGTGTTGAATTCCCTGTAATCTTCCTTGTTTTTTTTGTTGTTGTTGTTGTTATTGTTTGTTTGTTTGTTTTGCTTTTTGTTGTCGTTTTTGCAAAAATATTATGCTTTAGCGTGTCACAACTCTTGCTTTGAGGTCACACTTGTCAAAGTGGTTAACTCCAAGTCAGTAACATGTGAGAATTGGGGTATAATGTTTCCAAAACAGAAATAAGTTTCCAACATGAAGGCTTCCCATGCTGAAGAGAAGGTACAACATGAGCGCATCATTTTCACTCACTCCTTCTGTATTCAATAAGCAATTTTGGCTGGGCTTGGTGGTTCATACCTGTAATCTCACCACTTTGGGAGGCTGAGGTGAGAGGATTGCTTAAGACCATGGGCTCAAGACCAGCCTGGGCAACTTGGTGAGACCTGGTCTCTATAATAAATCAAAAAATTAGCCAGGCATGGTGGCATATACCTGTGGTTCCAGTTACTTGGAAGACTGAGGTGGAAGGCTGAGGCCTGAGCCCAGCAGGTTGAGGCTGCGGAAGCTGTGAGCATGCCACTATACTCCAACCTGGGGGACAGAGTGTGAGACTCCAACTCAAAAAAAAAGCAATTTTGGGGGCACTCCCATTTTGGGGGACACAGAGATGAAGAGACATGGCTACCACCATCCCTGAGGAGCTCGCAGCCTGCAGACCTTTCCTGATCACACAACAGGCATTTAATGAGCCCACGAGGTACTGAAACACTTCACCTGGGCTTTTCTTTTTTAAAAACACAAACACTTGTATCATATGCATCAGGCATCATTGGGGATAGAATATAATCATTATAAATAATTTGTACAGACACTTTATAAATATTAACTCATTTCTTCTTCATACAACAGCTCTCTGTGGTATGCATAATTGACAGTTGTTACCGATAATCTTTTAACCCTTGAAATTGAATAAGGGCAATATTGCTAGTCCTGTGTCAAAAATAAGGAAACTGGGGCTCGGAAAAGTTAACTAATTTTCCAAGAGTCATACAGTCTGTTAAGTGGCAGAAGCAGGTTTCTTTTGTTTGTTTGTTTGTTTGTTTTTCCTGAGATAAGAGAATTTGGTGGGTCCCTTAAACCCTGGTCAGAATCTCCAGAGCTGAAGAAGGAGGGCAGAGGCCAAGGTAAAAGACTAGAAGAAGTCGGGGAGAGGGGATTGTGATAAGGCTTTAGGCGCAGCACCAGCCCTTGTGTGGCAAGGACCCTAGGGATGCCAAGATAACATTGGTAGGACCCCCAGAGGTGAGGGCTTGGTTTGCGTGAGGGAGAGCCTCGCACCTGATACTGACACACATCATCACTCTACTGGCCGCATTCAGACAGGCACCACCCTGTGAATGCCTCAGCACCAACAAGTCAGCCTTCCAACTCGACTGCTCATTCCAGAGCAGAGTGAAGAGCAGGGTTCAGCTGGGCCTCACTGCCTAGCCCCTGGGTGCCCACCAAGGGCAGAGGGCATGAGAGTGCTATCAACAGCTGCCTACATGAACCTAAGCTGTAGGCTCTGCCCCCATCAAGGACAAAGCCCAGAGCCAGCATCTGAGGACAAGCCACCTGAACAGAGAGGGCAGTGGCAGAAACAAGGAGTAGGCATGTCAGGCAGGTCTTCCTCTGCCTGGTAGTCTCTAGGCACAAGGACCCAGGGATGGACTTGTATATGCATACACACACACATGTACACACTATACAAGTCCTGTTTCCTCAGATGGACATTTTCATAAGAAAACCAATAAGTGATTCTACCAAGCCCGGGATCCATTTCAAGATCTAACAGGACATAACTTCCAAGCAGAGAGAAGAAATTCTCAGAAAACTCTGTTTACCACAGAAATCCATACATCACTTTGAAACCTTATTCCAACAGGCCAGGTCAGAGTAAGGGGCCATGTGGTATCCCCACTGAGACAAATAAGCTCCCTCCAGACCCTATGAAAACTTCAGGTCCACCAGCATAAAAGTCTCCTTCATGGTGCGGTCATTCCAGCCTCAACTGAGTTGTCACCTCCCAGAGCAGAGGAAAATAAATATGCCTCTGCCAGACACCCCAGGGAAGAAGTGATAACAGCTGCCCATTCTAAATTTATCTTTTTTTATACTTGTGGCCATCTTTGGACCTTTCAGAACAAAGAAGGTTTCTGAGTCTCAAGTTGGTGATTCGTTAAGTCAAAGCTATGAAGAAATTCCCATTTTAGCCAGTGCTGTTTCTGGAGATTAACACCCCCATCTCACATGCAGAAGGGGTCTTCTAGATGGCCAGGAGCAGCATTCGACAGGTGGAGTTGGTTGAGAACTTTGCTGCTTATCAGCCTGAGGCCTTGGATCAGCTCAGTCTCCTCACCATTTTCACCAACAGTTTCTAGGTTTTTCATTGTAAAGAACAATTTTGGATTCCTTTTCTCCTTTTACTCCTCCTGGCAATCTCAAATGTGTCAGAAGAAAGGAAATTTCTACCCTTATTGTCAGAAACAAGTCTGAAATAACATGCCACCATCAAACACTAGTGTTCTCCCCACTAGACAGCAACACGCAGAGAGTAACAGATCTCTAAGTACCACCCTGTGCGTGTAAATCCAAACAGCCCCATTATCTTACCTCGAGGAGAGCTGGACAAAGTTTACTCTCTTTTATATTGCCTGTCATGTTTCTGGTGGCAAAGAAATGATCTTCCCATTCTTATGTGGCACTGGGGACACCAAGTACACAGCCAGAGAAAAAACTGAACTCACGTGGACAAATATTTTCAGTCATATCAAGCTACAAAAGCCAGAGTCATGCAGGAGCTGAAGTAACCACTCAGGCAAAAAGAATGAAAATTTCCTGATACTGGACATGAAAGAACCTCAATTTTCTGGGATATCTGAAACTTGATGTGATGGTACTGGGAGAGGCCGGCGGTCCATGAATAGTCCAGGGACCTAAGGGGAAAGGCTACCACTCTACACCCACTCAGGCGCTGAGTCACAGTGGGTGGTGGGAGCAGATGCAGGCCCACATGTGCACCCGGGCCTCTGCTATGTTTTATCTCAGCCCTACCATGTGCCATGTGGTCTCAGGCAAGTTAGATAATCCCTATGCCTCAGTTTCCTCATCTTTAAAGTACATAAATGTATGTACTTCCTAGGGTTGTTGCGAGAATTGCATGATTTAATACATAGAAAAGTGTAGAGAACAGGGCTCAACATGTGGTAAGTGCCCAGTGGTTGTTGGTGCGTTTTTGTCAGCCTCGTCGGTCGTGTTGCCTATTAGGGAGGAAAACACTTCAAGAGTATGACACTAAACAGCTCAGATGATACTAACCAACTGCTATTAGAAGGCTCTTCCTTTGTTGCACCAAGATCTGTCTCCATGCTTCACCAGCCCCACACCAGCCCTTCTCGTCTTTGAGCTAAATATCTCTTCAAAGACTCCTCAGATGACTTGGCTTCCATTCCCCTCCCCCTTGGGTCACCGTCTTTGGAACAAGCTCAAGTTGTTAAACATCCATCTCTAAAGCCAATTCCTATCTCAACCAACCTTCCAAGGCCAATACCATCACCTCCACCATGAGTTGAGCGTCCTGCTTCCATTATGGGGACTTCAGATTGCATTGACAGGGCTGCAGGGTGCCAGGCAGCTCTGAGGAGCCAGAACCACACAGTCCTTCTACTTCCCCCTCACAGGAGACGTTGTTGTCACCTTTTGCCAGGACTCCTGGACCTTGAATAGAGGAGCATGTGTCTCCTTCTTACTCAGTCAACTAGGAGGGACTTTCTTAGACAGGATGGCAGTCAATTCTGTCCAGTTTGTCCCCTTTGACCCTGTCCCCATGGTATATGCCCTGCCTAGGCCATGTTTGGGCCCCCTTTAACACCTCTGCCTGCCCTACTCTTATCTCTGACAAATACCTATGTGGGGCTCCTTCCCCCAGAATCTGTGCCTCTCTATGGGCTCCCCTTAGCACAGGAGGGGAGAGGCCATCCAGGAGGAGACGGCTGCCCTTCCCATGGCATCACTGGAATGAAAGTGTGGTTTTGCTGCCTTCATAGATCTTTAGAGCCACTGCTATGCTGGAGCACAGATGGAGAAGTCACACCCAGCCTTCTTTGGCACTGACATATCAGAATGTGCCAGTTCTGCCACAATTGAAAGGGTGCCCTTCCACAGAAGATGCTCGACCTGCTGTTCCAGGGGCAGCCCATCTCAGGGCAGGTACTGAGAAGAAGGTGCAGGAAAGGTGGTCCAGGCCACGCTGTCTGTCAACTCTGCTCACAATTCCAAACCCAGACCCCAGCTTCTGAGAAACCAATGCAGGCCACAAGATTTTCTTTCTCCAGATGATATTGACCACTGAGAGGCCCTTCCAATAAAGCACCAGTGTTCTCCCTGGAGACACAGTCTCAAATTGTGCTCTGCTCAAAGCTGGCTCTGTTCCCTACTCCTAAGCCCTGTCAGTTCCTCCACTCCCTCCCTGCCAAGGAAGACGCTACAGGTGTGCAAGGCAACCTGGCAAGCACCAGTACATCTACCAGTTGTGATCAGCTCAGGAAATGAAACTGGTTTCCACAATGGCTAAATTGTTTGGAATTCTTTCTTTCTCTATCCTCTTGAGAATCTAACCAAAAGACAAACATATTTTTCTTTCTCTAAGAGAGAAAGAAAATAATATGTCAAACTGATTTGATTTAGCTTATTATTAAATATATAAATAAGATAATCCCTGGTCTTGGAATGTGTCAAATGGCATATCTATATTTGAGTTACTTCTTTGAATCAAGGCTCTCACCGCCCAAAAATAAGTATCGATACTTGCCTTATTTTGGATAAACAAAAGAGCTCACTAAAGTGGTCCCTCCTAAAATAAAGAGAGAGTGGCCCCTAGGACAAACTTCAGCTTCCACAGTTCTGGAATGCAGAAAGGTCAACTGATCGGTGACTTTAAAATCCAGACTCTACCAGGCACCGTGTAGAGGCCAAGGGAAAACTTCCTCTTTGCCCTCTGAAAGTTTGCTGAAAAATCAACGTACAAAAGGTAGACTAATGAGAGAAAAGGCACACAAATTTACTTTAACATGCATAGCATGGGAGAATCCTAGAGAATTATGATCCAATAGCCCAGCGGTTATATACCTTTCTTCATAGGAGGAGAGGATATGGGAGAAATGTGGCAATTGAGGGACAGTACATGATTTTTATTGGGAAATTAATGAACTTGGAGAACATAAAATGGCCTGGAACAAAGTAAGTTTGGCCCACAGAGCAGAGGATGGCTGATAAATGATCCTCCTTGAAATACTGAATGGGACCAAAATAGAGGACAATGGTTTGTGACAAAAGCCTGTCCAGGTGTGTTGACAGACTTCAGTCTTTCTTCCTGAGATACGAGTTCAATTAAAGAAAACTCAGGCAAGGAACAAGGTCATTATTTCCTCTTTGGCAGATGTAGAATCCATCAAGTGTCACCAGTTTGACTTCTCCCCAGATGATGAGCCACGTTCTCCATTCTAATTCCAGCGCTGACCCCAGTCTTCTTGAGTGTTCATTCATTAGTTCCTAGAGGATATTCCAAAAAATCTCAAGTTTTCTGAGCCAGAGTACAGTGATTGGAAAAGCAATGGCTGTAGAGTCAAGAAGACTCAGACTGAAATCCTGGAGCAGCTACCTACTAGCTACAGGCAGGTTACTCTCTGAGTCTGTTTCCCCATTTGCAAAATAAAGCAAGGCTATCTATTCTGAGGATTACTGTGAGGATTAAATAAGCATCTGCTAACCTAATAGGCATTCATTAAATCTATTTTTCTATATTTCCCTGCAAAATCATTTCCCATATCACTGGTACAGTCCTCTTTCTTTTGTGCCTTTCTAAAGTATATTAGCCATTAGCCATTATTGTAAGCCATTATTGCTGAACAATTCCTTTCTAAAATAGAGTAGCCTCGATTGCGAAGCCATTATTGTTTAGCAATTATTGAGTCCATCAGGACTCTTTGTGTATGTGTACTATGAGTGCTCTGCCACATAATTTACATGGATGCAGCTCTGTTTCCCACACTTCTAAGTCAACACTCCTTGGTGGTCAAGAGTCACTTCGGTCACTATTACCAGTGATATCATGTTTGTATTTGGAAACTGACAAGTGTTATACAAAACTACATAATGTGATAAGAATGCCATCCATGGGGATCTATCATTATATTTACCAGTCAAAAATTTAGTTATTTTAATTTGTATCACCAACTAAACAAATTTAGAAGAAAGGAGTTTTCAGAAACAGCAGAAGCTATTTATGAACTATTTTATTTCCATAAGACCTTAATCATTTCCATAGTTAATAAAATGTAATACAATAAAATATTGAGGAGCATTTGTGCAGAATTGTGTTGATTTCCCCACCCATTTAACACATATTTATTGAGTACCTTTTGAATGTCAACATTGTGCTAGGTGCTGGGCACACCGTGACGGACACAACTGACAAGGACTTGGCTCCTGGTTAGAGGAAATAGTTCTTTATTTCATCAATTGCAAGGCACACTCTTGTTCATATTTACTATCCTTGAATTTGGCATATATCTTACAAACACTATTGGCGAGAACATGGCTATGACATTGATCAAAGGTGCCATATTGCCAAAACTTCAAGTTGAGTTATGTGCATTGTTGGGTGACACTGCATGGGTTGAGTTTAACTGACAGAAGATTTTTGAGAAGACTAACCTATGATTTGCACACAAAAAAAGGCACAGGGACAGATATTCATCATTGGAGTGACTGTCATACCATATTTTCTTACAAAGTAACAAACAAGTCTTTTATGGAAAGATAATCACAATGTGTGGAGTTGTGCATTACTGATGTGTATGCAAAAGGACTGTTCTTCATGCTCTAGGCAAAGGAACTGACAGTTGGAGAAAGAAACTGCCAAATCCTCAAAATAGATTAAAGAAATCGCCAGACAATGAGAGGCTACTGTGATCAATTCATGCATGATACGGGACCATCATTAAGACATCATGCTGCTGTTTAATTTGTAGCTTTTATTTTTCCTTTTTAGTGATTATTAAACAATGGTGTATCATACTATTCGTGGTATATTAGAGTCAGTGAAATACAGCAATAAATAAGTAAGCAAAACAGAAAATCATTACCCGTTCTGAAATAACAAACAAGATGTGGTGATAGGGAATAGCAGAAGAATCTAACGTATACAGAAAGGTCTTCCTAAGGAGGAGAAGCCATCTCTGCAAAGAGCCAGCAGAACATTCCAGGCAAAGAGAACCACTAGTACAAAGCCCCTGAGGTGAGAAAGAGTCTGTGTGTCCTGGGAGGATTTTATCCCTGGGTATAATCCCTGGCTTGCTTAGAAGCACAGGCAACATATGAGGTCACAAGCCAGTCTGACACATAGCCTAATCTGATGCCTAGCAAATATAATAAAAATAATTTTAAATTTTTATAAATACTTGTTTCATCTCAACCTGATAAATATGTGAAGTCAAATATATTCTAATTTTTCTGGTAAAGGTGATGAATTACCACCCACGAAGAATTTCAGTAGTAAATAATCATTAGGGGGAAAGTTACTGTCCAATTCAAATATGGCACATTCCACTGTTCTGCATTTTTACCTTGAGTGTTTTATTCTCCAGAGTTGTTCTGTGCCCTTATCTTGGTATCCTTCACAACCATACATTTTGCTGAAAGGCCACAAATTTGTTCAAGCCAATGGACAGTTTGAGTCAGGAGACTTTAAAGAAGACTGTGCTTTTTAATCTTCCATTAAAAAGACTGAAATGCCCTGTTTCAATCTGTTTGTACTACTTATTTCTCTTTTATGACTTCCTTTTTCTACCAGATCGTGTCCATATGAGCACACTGAGTGTACTGACACACTTTATCACCCTTTATCATATGCCACTCTAATCAACTAATATGGACTGTATGTAATAAAATTACATTTAATTCTCTTTCACTTATATAACCCTAGTTTTAGGTTTCCTTTTTTTGTTTTTTTGAGTCAGGGTCTCACTCTGTCACCCAGGATGGAGGGAGGCAGTGGCGTGACTACGATGATCATGGCTTAGGGTAGCCTCGACCTCCTGGGCTCAGGCAATCCTTCCACCACAGCCTCCTGAGTAGCTAGGACTATAGGCATGCACCACCATGCCCAGCTAATTTTTTTGTAGAGACAAGGTTTCGCTATGTTGACCAGGCTGGTCTCGAACTCCTAAGCGCAAGCAATCTGCCTGGCTCGGCCTCCTTCAAAAAATTTAGAAGGAAGTTGACTTCAAATTCACCCAAATACCTGAAAATAAACTAGTTAATTTCCTATAGCAGACTGATCTGCTATATCAGTATTTACCTACCTCCAAACACCTAGATCGCCCCTCCAGGACTCACTTTTATTCACAAGAGTTTAAGATCCTCTTTTAGATGGCAATAATAGCCACCATCCACACAAGGCGCTATGGTTTCTGAAGCAAGTCTTATACACACTTCATCCTCTCAGCCTCTCTGCGATGTGAGTACTCATCTACATGGGAAGACAGGAAAATCGAAGCTCAGTTATGACAAGTGATTTGCCCAAGGTCACACAGCCAGTCAGAGCAAAGACTAAAGCCCAACTCTGGGGCTCTTTCGTCTCTTTAAGTAGGTCACATGACCTGAAAAGTAAAGGAGTCATGGAAGGAGTTAGGTTGGGGTTGCCAGATAAAATACGAGATGTCTAATTACATTTGAATTTCAGATAAACAATGAATAATTTTTTTAGTAGAAGTATGTCTCAAATATTTCATGGAACATACTGTTGTTTTGTTTTGTTTTATTTTGTTTTGTTTTGAGTCTGGGTCTCACTCTTCTATTGCCCAGGCCAGTGTGCAGTGGCACGATCATGGTTCACCGCAGCTTAGACCTCCTAGGCTCAGGCAATCCTTATGCCTCAGCCTTTCTGAGTAGATGGGACTACAGGCATGTGCCACCATGCCTGGCTAATTTTTTTATTTTTTGTAGAGACGAGGTCTTGCTATGATGCCTAGGCAGGTCTCAAACTCCTGGGCTCAAGCAATCCTCCCACCTGAGTCTTCCAAAGTGGTGGGATTGCAGGTGTGTACCACCACACCTGGCCAACATATTTATTCTTAAAAAATGTTTGTTGGGTATCTGAAATTCAAATTTAACTGGATGTTCTGTACTTTGATTTGCTAAACTTGAAAACCCTATCAGTTAAATGAATGTAGGCTGTTCTTCCTTCCCACCATTCTCCACCTGTAGATCAGCCTATATTTTTACCATTTCTCTCATTCTCTTCCTGCCAATTTTCCTCTAAATCAAGAATTTTGGGTTTTTTGGTTTTGTTTTGTTTTTTGAGTTGGAGTCTCACTCCGTCGCCCAGGTTGGAGTGCAGTGGCACATGCTCACGGCCACCCCAGCGTCGACCTGCTGGGCTTAGTTGGTCCTTCCGCCTCAGCCTTCCAAGTAGCCGGAACTGCAGGTGCGCTCTGTCATGCCAGGCTAATTTTTTTGATTTATTGTAGAGACGAGATCTCGCCAAGTTGCCCAGGCTGGTCTCGAACTCACAGACTCAGCCAATCCACTCACCTTGGACTCCCAAAGTTCTGGGATTGCAGGCTGAGCCTCTGAGTCCAGTCAAGAATTTTTAATCTAGGCTCCACGGACCCCCTGAGTACCCACGGATAGAATTCAGGGAAGTTCATGAATTTGGATGGGAAGAATTAATTCGTCACTCACCCCTAACTCAAATTTAACATTTCTCTGGATTCTGAATGTGAGCAACAAAGTGGTGGATCACATTATATTTGTTGCAGATTTCTCAAAATATCATTTATGCTCACAACTACTTCAGCATCATGGTAGATATTAAATCGGCCATGAGATCTTATTTAATGCATGGTGCAGTTTGGATTTCCAGGGAGCAGATGCTGAGACAGGGTTTAGTGTGCAGGAGGTTTATTAAAGGAGTGCCTTGGGAATCCATAGCTGTGAGAGGGAAAGAAGGGAAGCAGAAGTGGGCAGAAAACGTCTAGCCACAGTGTAGGCCACAGAGCCTCTGTCAACCCCACAGCAAGCTCCAGACTTGAAGTGGCCTGCAGAGTTGCCCCACACTGGGCCGAGATGGCAGAGCCTTTATTTCCACCTGGATCTGTGAGGTGGCTTTCTGCAGCTGAAGCAGACCCTGAAGGACTGACAGCTGAGGACCACCTGCTGATAAAAAGTGATAAAAAGTGACAAAATGGCCCACAGGGCATCAGTAGAGAAATAAGAAGCTAGAGGATTCCTGGCCAATTCACTAGCTAAGCGATCATCCCCAGATTGGCCCAGCTGTATTCAAAGAAACAGCACCTACTCAGACCAAAAGGTGCCACACCAAGGCTTGCTCCTTAGGATTTTACTGGAACCAGGCACACCTGAGTTCAAATCCTGTTTCTCCCACTTTCTTGACATGGGACACTGAGTAAGTCTCAACCTCCATTCCTCCATCTGTGAGATGCCCGTGCCTCACATGCAGGCTTTTGGGGGATTGAATGAAATTACACTGCAAAGTGCCTGGCTGTCAGCAGCCCCCACTGAATGGGCACTTTATCCTATCTCTGTCTTCCAACCTGGCCCTGCTGCGGCAGGACAGTACAGATGAGCCATTTGGAGGATAGGCTCCATTCCCTTTGGCTCAGACCTTCTGCAGCTTCCTAACCAGAGGCTTTGCTGGCACCTTTAATTTTTCTCCCAGCCAAAAATCCAGCAGCCAAGCAGCACAAAGAGCTGCCCATGGCATGCAAGTATCCACCCAATCCATGAGAGACATGTGAGGAGCAGAGCAGAAACCTCCTCCGTGTGAACCATCGTCACATGGTCATTCTCCAGCTCTGGCCCCAGGCACACCTTATCTGTTCCCGCGCAGGCATGTCTACAACAGAAAGAACAGCTTCCGCCTGAAAGAGTGTCCCTGTCCTGGAAGCCTCTCATCAGAGAGGGGTACATGCCTTACAGGTTTCCCTGGACCTGCCCACTGTCACAACTACAGAAAAACTAACATCAGTTTCTCAATCTAAAGTATGCAGAAAAACCAGTCCCCAAACACTGGGAACTGTGCTAAAGATTTCATAGAATTTGGCTGGGCTTGGTGGCTCAGCCTGTAATCCCAGCACTTGCCTGAGCCGGTGGGTTCAAGCCTGGGCAACTTGGCAAGACCTTGTCTCTACAATAAGTAAAAAATTAGCCGGGTATGATAGCTCTCACATGTAGTTTCAGCTGCTTGGAAGACTGAGATGGAATTTATCTTCGATGCCCAGCAAGTCGACGCTGGGGTGGTTGTGAGTGTGCTACTGCTCTCCAGTCTGGGCAACAGAGTGAGACTCCAACTCAAAAAAAAAAAAAAAGATTTCACAGAATTCTTATTTAATATAAAGCATTATTATAAACCATAAGCACCAACCTTGTTTACCTTACTTTGTTTTATTCCTAGCCCAGCACATAATAAGTTTTTAAAGAGAAAAGAAAAAAAGATACACACACATATACATATATTAGAATCAATCGTGAATAAATGGAGAAGATGTTTATAGACTACCTGGTACATAGTTGGCACTCAGTAAATAGCAGCGTTTCTCATTGTTTGTTTTTTCCATTTGGTCCTGCCTCTGCACTCTTTGGTCGCACTCCACAGAATGCAAGGACTCCATTTATGAAGTCATCACTCCACTTTACAGATGAGGAAATTGAGGCTCTCACGAGGTTAAATGATTTATTTGGCAATTGTTACAAGGCCACTGGGAGATCACGCCTGGAACCATGTCTCCCTTACTAGAAACCAAGTCTGCAAAAGAGACTATGCAAAGAGCATCTGTAGGATAAATGCATGATCTTTATGCCCTTTAGTCCAGTTTCTGATAACCTGGCCCAGGCAAGTCCAAAGTCAGAAGCCCAGAGGCCCATGGATGGCTGTCCTAAAACTCATTGGGAGCAACACATTGCCAAGTAATGCTCACAGTTTCAGAGGGACTTGGTGCGGGTAATAATACTTCCCTCCAGATACGCTTTAGAATACAAAGTGCCGACACACGACAGCCTCCCATGTCACCATCTCAGCAACCACCTCTGGAAGAAACCGCACATTTTACAGATGAGAAGACTGGGGCTCAATCAGAGACTTCCCCAAGATCACTCAGCTAATGTCTGGAAGAGCCAAAACTGGAATCCATGACACCCAACTTCACATCCTATGTTTTTCTTCTGCACTACATGAAATGGGTGCAAAATGCAAACTAATGAGCATCCACGGTCTTACGTAATTCTGGCGTTTCCTGCTAAGACTTCTCAGTTGTTGATCCAACTCCGGAATCCTTCAGTTTTCTCCCTCTCATTCCTTATCAGTCCCTGAGCTCTGCCTGGGGAGGGAGTGGTGAAAGAAGAGTAACTGAGTCTTCATGAACACAAGGCCCTGATCTAGGCGGTGCAGGCAGAGCTCATTCCACTGTATCTACCATAGGCTCTCTAGGGATCATGGCGGAAGCTGCAGGAACATGAATGATAAATACCACACCCCAAGGGTGAAGGCCCAGGGACAACTATAGATATGGCTGGCAGGACCCACTGTGTCCAGAAGACAAGAGCACCCTGTTGTTGGTTTGTACAAGTAAAGGCTGGATTGGAATGAACAGAAAACTGACATGTATCGAGTTTTTTAAAAGTTCACGTCACTTAACCTAGTAATTCCATTTCCAGGAATTTGTTCAAAAAGCATTCATCTGGGATGTAGAGAAAGGTCTATGAATTGGATTGCATCACAGTGTTGTTTACATTTGAAAAATGCAGTGGATGAAACTTAAATTGCAACAGTAAAAGGTTGGTCAGATAATTATGATACAACCACACATTGGAATTATCTGCAACCAGCTATTGATGTCATGGGAAAATGGTCAAGACAAAACATTGAGTTGTAAAAACAAGACTCTAAATTTTATATACATGTATAAAATTTTATATAAATTTTATACATGCACTCTCTCTCTCTCTCTCTCTCTCTCTCTCTCTCACCCAGGGTGCCAAAATATGTATACACATTTTAAGAAAGGAAAAAACTATGTTAAAATTGCAATACTCATAAGATGAATACAAGTCACGTTTGACTTCTGCAATTACAAGAGGTGCTCAGAGTGGTTACCATCAGCATCCAGACACTTCTGATGACAGTGAACATCTCTTAAAATGTGTATACACTTTTTTGGCATCCCTGGTATATATCTATTTACATCCACACACTTAAACCATATGTACACATGCAGGTACATATTGCAGTTTAAAAACTAGATAGAAACTATAATGCAACGTTTATCTCTGATTATGGGAGTACAGGTAATTGTGGCTATTTTTCTTTATATTTTGGTATTTTTCTCTTACTTTTCTACAATGAACATTTACTTATTTTCAAATGTAATAAAATGTTTGGCTTCAGTTTTTTAGATTGTTTTATTTTGCTTTTTAAGAGAAAAGAGACCATCCAAGTCAGAGGTAGGGAACGATATGAAAAGTCAGAATGGAGCCTTTGAACCAGTGGCGATACCAGAAACTAAGAAGAATGGCTGGGCAGACTGGGTCTGCCAAAGCACCTAGAAAGATCACCGGGATCAAAGCCTATGGGGTGACTTCTCTAGACCCAGTGGTTTTTTAAGAAGGCAGATGAAGTCTCAGACCTGTACCACCCATCTTAAAGTGGCCTGACCATAGTGTCAGAGCCTTAGCAGATACATGTGCCCTGGGATTTGTTGTCCAATATGGGCTGAGCACCAACTGCACTGGGTACCACAAGGTAGGGGGGATAGGGAGGGGATAAAGGTAAAATCCTGGCCACTGTCCTCAAGGTACTTAGGGCAATGTGAGGAAGGGAGACAGCCATAAAAAGATGGCCTATCATAATGAGGGTCATTCCACAAACATCCTACAGATCCCAGTACAAAAGCTCCGCATTTTATCTCCATTATATTAGGCAAAATGCAAAATATAAACCAAAAAAAAGGTAAAAATACATTGAGAAAAAGACACAGAGGAATAAGAAAAACCAAAATCTCTTCCAAGCTGATGAATGTTTCATCCCAAAGGGCGCTCGACCTTTCTCAAGCATCTTGCCTCTGAAGAAGTCAATTATTCACAGCCCACAGTCCCCAGATTCCGCTCAGCACAATCTGGAATCAAGGAGTTCATTTAATGGAAGCTTATCAGATTCAAATTTCTCTAAAATTCCACATCCCTTTCTGCCAAGAAGCTGTTTTGAAAGATGACACTCCCTTGATGTGAATTTGCAGCCTGCCCCATTAACGAGGCTTCAGTCAGAAAACATTTTTAGATCAACCCCGTTCCAGACACTTGCTCCCAAGGACAAACTAGAAGAAACTCTGCACCAGCTCAAACCTTTCCCAGCTCTTTGATGATCCGAAATGAGGGAAAATATCAGAACGAATCTTATTAATCCAAATATTCTCAACAACCTTCAAAGCAAACTGTTCCTCTGGGCTCCAGGAAGCACAGCTCCTGCAGAGCCGGCCCCTTTGGCCTGAACTCCCATTAGCTGAGCCAAACCCTTGAAAACAAACAGACCTCAGAACAATAGGGGGAAACGTTAAAATTCAAAGGCGAGGTAAATGAAAGCAGAATGAGAATTGGAAAACTGACTGCTTAAACACACAGCAGGTGCCTCATTTGATTAAAAAAAATTAAGAAGGATAAGGTGTGCTCCAATGACAGAGTCCCCTCAGAGAAGACCCCTTCAGTTCATTCTTGTACCATGGGAAAGTCTGAAGAAATCCCAGAGCAGCCAGCACCTGCATCCTGGCCCCCCTCACAAGTAGCTAAGCACCCCAGAACTCTTCATCACACATAATCATGTTTCTCTCGGATGTGATAGGAGGGGTGTTTCCGTTTCCAAGCCCAGGAGCCATTTGCTGTCAGATAAACAAACATCTCCTTGGCCTTTGCCAACTTTGCCCAGCCAGAAAGTGGTCATGTGGAATTAGTAACAAAATCACTTCTATGACAAGTTGGTGACAGACAGGAGTATGATGAGTAAAGACAGGAAAGACACATAAGGAGAGAATAATCACAGAGTAGAACAGTAATAATTGTCATCATTATGGCCCCCATTAACGTCAGGTTTATATCACCAATGTGACAAAATGAACAAGAGCACCTATTCGTGGTCAGAATTCCAGCTCTCCCACTTTCCAGCAGTGTGACTCCAAACAAGTTTCTTGACCTTTCTGAACCTTGGTTTTCCATCTATTGAAGGTGGACAACAATCTCTACTTCATAAAATCGTTTAGAGGATTGAATCAAACCTATGTCTATGAGACATCTGTAAAGCATTAGAAGTACCAGGAGTAGTAGAATAGTAGTATTAGTATTTTAAGGAGTACTTCCTATTATTTCAGCTAGTATGTACTATTTCGTTTTACTTTTCCTCATATGGGAGACATTTTTTAACCCTACTTACTTTAACAGAAACTCAGAAAGGTTAAATGTCTTTCCCAGTAAGTATAAGAAGTTAATAGGAAAACAAAGATTGTACATTAGTTTCTTATTGCTTCTGTAACAAATTACTACAAACTTAATATTTAAATTGACATCATCTTACAGCTCTAAAAGTCACACTTCCTAAAAACCAAGGTGTCAGCAAGGCTGTTCCTTCAGGAGTCTCGGGAGAAAATCCACTTCCTTTCCTTTTTCAGCTTTTAGAGGCAATCTATGTTCCTTGGCTTGTGGTCCCTTCCTACAACTTCCAAATCAACAGCATAGTATCTTCTAGTTTCTCTCTCTGACTCTAACTCCTCTGCCTCTTTCTTACAAGGACCCTTGTGGTTACACTGGGCCCGTCCAGATAAACCAGGATAATCTCCTCATCTCAAGATTCTTCACTTAATAAGTCCTGCAAAGTCCCTCTTACATGTAAGGTAACATATTCACATGTTCTGGGGATTAAAATGTGGACAGATTTGGAGGTAGTTTTTATTCAGGCTACCACAGACTGGATCCTTTCTGCAGAATATAACTATTTGGGGCTGGTTTGGTGGAGGGGTTGCCTGTTTTTTTGTTTATTTGTTTTGCTTTAAAATCTTTCATTTATTTCTTCAGCAAATACTGTAGAGCAGCTACTATGTGCCGGACATGTTTATAACTTATAATCTGTTCCTCTCTGAATATAGCCATATCAGAATCAAGCTTCATCAGTGTGAAATAAAAAAGATCTTTACATATATATCCTAAAACATCACTGAAACTCGGGCCTTAAAGAACAAAAAGGGTCTGGGAGACCATTAGCCAATCCCCTTATTCTACAAAGGGGCAAACTCAGACTGAGAGGAGTGATACAACTTCCCTCATGTCAAATAGTGAGTTTGTGAGAGGTTATGAAGGCTTGAATTAGAACCAGAGGAAGAAAAGCAACCTAGGCTTTGAGGATGAGACTTTGTCCCAACACCTACCAACTCACACCAACTTCACAAGGCGATGGGATTTGCTACACACCTTTGTTTCAGCTTTAAAGATGCTGCTCCCTTGCCTTCTGGCTGCCCTTGTTTTTTGGGAGATGTCTGTTAAATTCTTTTTTGTTTGGGTTTTTTAATTTTTTTTTTAAGTTGAGGTCTCACTCTGTTGCACAGGCTAGAGTACAGGAGCACGACCATGGCTCACCGCAGCCTCCAGTTTGTGGGTTCAAGCAATCCTTCTGCCTCAGCCTTCCAAGTGACTGAGACTGCAGGTGAGTGCCACCATGTCTGGCTAATTTTTTGTAGAGACAAGGTCTCACCATGGTGCCCAGACTGGTCTCAACTCCTGGAGTCAAGCAATCCTCCTGCCTTGGTCTCCCAAAGTGCTGGGATTACAGGAGTGTGCCATCGTGACCAGCCTATTAAATTTTTATCTTTGTTCTTGTGTGTGTAGTATGGCTTTTTACTCTGACTTCTTTTCAGATTTTCTTTTTATCACTGGTTTTAAGCAATTTGATGATGCTGTGCCTTCATGTTTTCTTCATGTTTCTTGTGTTTAGGGATCATTGATCATCTTGGATCTATGTATTTTGAGTTTTTTTATCAAATTTGGATATTTTCCACCATGATGTCTTCAAGTATTTTTTATGTCCCCTTTCTCCTTTGGAATCTTTATTAAACATATGAGGCCTCTGACAATTGCCCCACAGCTCCCTAATACCCTGTTCATTTATTTTTAACCTTTTTTCCTCCATGTGTTTCATTTTAGATGGTTTCTGTTGCTATGCCTTCAAGTCCACGAATCTTTTCTTCTGCAATATCTATTCTGTTACTCAGCCCACCCAATGTATTGCTCATCTCAGACACTGTTTTTTCAACCTCTAAAAGTTCATTATCACTTTTTATATCCTCCATATTTCTCCTTAATATGTTTACACTTTCTTCTACCTTCCTGCACAAATGGAATATAGTTTAAAAGAGTTGTTTTAATGTTCTTGTCAACTAATTTTCCCATCTAAATCATTTCTCAGGTTGGTTTTGATTGATTGATTTTTTTCTCCTCATTATGGGTTGTATTTTCTTGCTTCTGTGCATGCCTGGTAATTTTTGATAAGCTATCAGACATTGTGAATTTTAGCTTGCTGGTGCTGAATATTCCTGCATTATTGTAAATATTCTTTAGCTTTGTTCTGGGGTATAGTTAAGTTGCTTGGAAACAGTTTGATTCTTTTGAGACTTGCTTTAAAACTTTGTTAGGTGGAACCAGAATAGCCTTTAGCCTAAGGCTAATTTGCCCCTAGATTCCAAATGAGACTGTTTATGTTGTTGGTGATTACAAGATAATGACAAAATATCTGCATCTCGCACCCTTTATTACTAAGTGTCCCCTCAGACAACCGTACTTGAATAGAACTGTTTACTGCCTCATTCTCTTATTTATTCACCAAGTTCTCCCAAGGTTGTAATAAATACCTCATGTTTCTTTGGCATCAGCTTTGCACTGCACCAGGGTTCTTGCCTGGTTCTCACAGACAGTTGTACCACTGTCTACCACACAGCACAGCTCACTGAGCTCAATAATATTCTGTCAGAATAACATTGCCATAACATTACATATCCTCATCGAGGAGAGGCTACAGCCCTAAGCCTCCCATGGGATAATATCAAAGCCAAGTTTCAGCACTCAAAATACCTTATTTTTCTGGAGCAAACCCCTTAAGAGTTCTCACAGGAATTTACAAGAGAATTTCTAGAGAATGTCTAGAGCACAAGTTTCAGTGTGGAGAGCTGCAGCCTTAGAGAGTGGTAGGGATGTTTGAAGCCCTGCCCACAGTTCCAGGAAACATCCTTTGTATAGAAGCTCTCTTTTCCCACACAAATGTGAGAAGGAGGCTATGACCCTGGAAACTAAACACAGGGAAACAGAAACCCTGATGAAACAATTCTTGTACTGACATTAGACACAAAAACACCAACCTAAGCCTGATTTGCTGTCACAGTCAAATAAAATAATAACAGTAAGCATTTCAGAGAGATTCTACTGACATTTTCACTTGTGATCCTGACAACAGGCTGTAAGAAAGAAAGGCAGCCATCACAGTTCCTAAGCAATAGATGAAGAGATGAGCCTAATGGAGGTTAAGTGACGTGAACAAGGTCAGACAACGAGTTGGTGGCAGAGTGGAACCCTGAACCCAGGTCGCCTACTCTTAGTCAAAAGCTTTTTTCATTCTGCCCTGCTTCTTCTCTTCCTGTGTCAGATAAGCAAGCAACCACCAACTTCCTGTGTTGATTAGACCAAGGTTTCTCAATAGCAGCACAATTGACATTTGGGGCTGGATAATTCTTTGTTATAGAGGGTGTTTAGCAGCATCCCTAGCCTCTCTACCCACTGATGCCAGTAATATTCCCCATGCCCTCAGTTTCAACAACCAAAAATATCTCTAGGTGCTGCCATGATGCCAAGTGGTGGGGAGATAGGAACAGGGGGAAGAAAACTCACCCTTCAGTTGAGAATAACTGCCCTAAATAATGCCTGAGAATGCTGTACCCATGTTTGAGAAAGCAGCAGTGATTAAGCTTGTTCTGTGAAAGGAGAAACACAATCAAATGGGGAACTAGTGCGGCTGCCAATGTGTCTGGGGCCATGGAGCTCAGCCGTGAAAAACTGAGAATTGTGTGGCACCAGAGTTATCTGAAAAGTTCTCTTCTTGGTCACTCTCTGAACTTAACCTTTTGTGTTCTCACTCCACCCCTTCAGACTCAGTCAACTTTGCAAAACCCAAACCACTCCCCAAGAGGACACTTCTGGCAACATGGAAGTCGGTTAATGTGATAAGAGGCAGTATGGCAGAGTAGTTAAAAAGCAGGCTCTGTCTATGCAGCAGGATGGACCTTGCACAGTGTTAGGTGGTAAGAGATGGACACACAAAAGCACCTACTGTATAAATCCACTTCCATGAAGGTCAAGAACAGGCAAAACAAATCTCTGGTGATGGAAGTCAGGATAGTTACATTGTGTGGTGATTATTGCCTGAAAACAGGTTTGAGAGAATAGACCTGTTCTCTGTCTTGGTCTTGGCAGTGGCTACAGTGGTTGTAAACTTACATAGACACTCACAGAGCTACACATTTAGGAATTGTGCAGCTTACTGTGTGTGAATTATGCTTCATATAAATAAGCAAATAAACTTCACCATCAAGAAGAAGAAGAAGGAGGAGGAGGAGAAAAAGAATGTTGACTCTGGAACCAAACTGCCTGGGTGTGAGTCCCTGGCCTGAGGATGACTCAGCGTTTTTTGAGAGGTTAAATAAACTATGCGGAACACACAGGAAGTGCACAACAGGTATTCGCATCATTATAAGAAAAAGAACCACACCTCCAGTCAGCCATGCTGAGCGAAGCATAAGGAGGTGCTTCTGAACCCCTCTGCCGTTACCCCGCCCACAACCCCCATTTCTTGAACACAGAGTACACATGTGATAGATAAATGATGGCTCACTCAAGCCCCCTTCCCTGTAGGTGCCCCCACCCCAGCCATCAAGACAGGCACATCTGCCATGATTCTGTCTTCTTTAGTTCCTTCTGGGTTCTCTCTGGAGCCTTGCTGAGGAGCTGCCCCTGTGTGCAGAGCTCTTCATCAATAGACTGAATATTTACAGAACACAGCAGTTTTGATTAAACAGTTCATTTCACTGGAGACTGGGGTATTGTACTGTGTCTCCTCCTGAGTTATTCTTGGCATCGCAGCCCGTGCTCTTAGCATACGTTCCTTTACATCTGAAGGCTGAGTGTAAGAACTGCAGTGAAACAGATCCGACAAGGGACAGATGGGATTTCTCCCTACCTTTCCCCCACTGTTTCTTGGTGGATGTGCCACAGTGTCTTCGCTGCTATTTGTACCTTGCTATCTCTTATTCTTCTCTTTGGAAGCTGGCTGAGTCAGAAGGAAATAAACACATGCAATAGTGTACAGAAAGAGTGTTAGATGGTGTGTCGAGAAACCTGCATTCTAGATCCAGTATCCAGTTATGTGATTGATGGACGTGTGTTTTAACTTTTCGGCACCGCTGTTTTGGGGCTGGTTTTGTTGTTGTTGCTGCTGCTGTTGTTGTTTTAATTTGTTAAATGAAGTGACTAGTTTAGATTCGTGGTTTTTGAACGTATGTCAGCCATGGAAGCCTTCCTACAAACAGAATTCAGTAGAAAATGTTAAAACCTGAAAGCAACATTGTCTGGGTTGAGACAGAGGCAGGCGGTTGGAAACCTGCTGTCTCATCTCCTGCCTTCTCTCCCCACTTCCCCCAGCAACCCCCGAGTAACTATAGGATGCTTGGGCTTGGGATCCTGGGAGCCAATTCATAAACCATTAAATTTGTCCATTTAAAAAATCATTTTTTAGCCAGCTAAAATATTTCTCTTAAGCACCAGCTTTGACTTATTCCACAAATTTTAATCAACAGACACTCTGTACTTTAAGTAAACCCATATGTAAAACCCTACATGATATATATCTGCATGGAAAAGACTGGAGGGAAATACACAAAAATTCAAGAGAGATCACCTCTGAGGGACAGGAATACAGCAACAGTAATGATTGCAGCAGGGTCATGTGTGGTTCTCACATTCCTACGAATACTACTTATAACAAGTTTCTGTCAAAGTGCCTAGGTCTGTGCCCTGTGCATAAGGCCTTTCCCACACTGGAGCAGCTGGAACTGGCCTTCAAGACACCAGCACACAGAAAGGAATGGGAGTGCAACACTACAGGATACAGCCTGGTGGAAAACTATCCACGCACAGGATTTCCTCAAGAGTGTCCCATAGAATATCAGTCCCAGAAATGCTAGGCCGAAAAAAAGAAATGCAGGGGGCAGGGATGGCTTGCTCCAAAGTAATTGAGTTTGAAAACCACTGTGTATCATATGGCCCTTAAGAGATTAAGTGCACAGCAGCGTCTTAAAGTTTCTCTCATGCCAGCAGGAAGCCTGATTAATGTTGCTTAACACAACATTTTCCAAATTTATTTGGCCGCAAAACCCCTTTTTCCTCATAACTCCTATTAATATCCCAAGAAACAAAGCAGGCACAGTGGCTCATGCCTGTAATCCCAGGCTCCTTGGAAGACCAAGGCAGGAGGATTGCTTGAGACCAGGAGTTCAAGACCAGGCTGGGCAACATAGCAAGATCTCATCTCTACAAAAAATCATAAAATTAGCCAGATGTGGTGGTGTGCTCTTGTAGACCCAGCTACTCAGGAGGCTGAGGCAGAAGGATTGCCTGAGTCTAGGAGGTAAGGATGTGGTGAGCCATGATCATGCCACTGCACTTCAGTCTAAGTGACAGAGAGAGACCCTGACTCAAAATAACAATAAAAATATCTCAAGAAACAGTTTCGGAGTGGCAGTGGAGGGAGACTGCTAGGGGAGGGAGGGGCATACCTCATCAACAAGGATACCTGCATGATCAATGTTTGCATACCTAACCCTGACTTGTACCCTACAACTTGATAATAAATAAATAAATTTTTTAAAAAAAGAAAGAAACAGTTTAGGATCAGAAAAGATTTTGTAAATGTAATTTTTAAAGATTGAGTTATAAGAATTGAAAGTAATAAGGAATTACAGAAAAAGAAGGGAAGTGAAGAAAGGACATGGGTTTGGGGTCTAGAAGCCTTTCAGAAGAGAGCAAAACAAGGACCACCCTTGATTCCAAAGAATGTCCAGAACTTTCTTCATGTCTGTTGGTGACTTTCTTCCAGCTGATTCCTAGAGAGTAGACAGAGGCAGGAATTGCTGTGTGAGCGGCCAGTAGTTCACGACCACAGGAGGTGGGACAGTGGGTATTAGAAGCAAAACAAGCCGGGCTCGGTGGCTCAGCCTGTAATCCTGCGCCTTTGGGAGGCTGAGGTGAGTGGACTGCCGGAGCCCACGGGTTCGAGATCCACCTGGGCAACTTGGCGAGATCTCATCTCTACAATAAATCAAAAAATGAGCCAGGCATGGTAGTGCGCACCTGTGGTTCCAGCTATTTGGAAGGCTGAGGCGGAAGGATCGCTGGAGCCCAGCAGGTCGAGGCTGCAGTGGCCGGGAGCGGCCACCGCACTCCAGTCTGGGCGCCGGAGTGAGACTCCAACTCAAAAAAAAGAAGAAGAAGAAGAAGAAGCAGCAAAACAATGCGTGTCCCTGTCTCTGTTTCCCCTTCCTCCTGGGATTGGCTCACTGTGATGAATCTTCCCCTAGGAAGGGCAGAAATATGAAATCATCCCGTTAAATCAATTCAGCGAATACCCCACCTCTCTGCAGGCCTTGTGCTAGGTGCCAGGACCATGTGGATGTGTGAGAGATGTGCAGCTTAGAGCTTAGCCGATAAACAGAGACCCCCACCTTCAAAGTCTGCACAGGATCCTGGGGACCAGAGAAGACACCCTCCCCAACCTGCTGTTAGGAGGACTTTCCACATGTTCTTATTCCTCACGGTTGAGGGCTGAGGAGTAAGAAGAGAGGTTCTCAACACAGGGAATTGCAAGAGTGAAGACACGAAGGCAATCGGGCCCTCCGAGCAGCTCTGGCTGGGGCAGCGTGTTGGCAGAATGGGAAGGGTGTGAACAGAGGACGCTGGAAGTAGATCCTGCCGAAAAGAAGTTGCACGTGTTCATGCTACAGTGAGTTTCAGTTGCTGACAGGAGGAGGGGAAGAAAGAGGAAGGGGGAGGGGGAGATGACTCAGTGAGGGTGAGCCAGTGCCTGGAAGAGAGGGATGTGTGAGCAGAATGAGGAAGTTCGCAAAGGCAGGTTGCAAGTGGGAGGTGGAAAGACAAGCTCAGCCCTCCGCAAGTTAGGGAGGTTATGTAAGAAGTCCAGGCATGGGTGATGATGATCACGGTCATGATGATGACATAGATGCCTGTGAACTCTTTCCTCTCTCTCTCTCTCTCTCATTCCTTCCTGGCTGTGGGAGTTTGGGGGATGGGAGGCTGTGAAGGACAATGAAGTCTGTCTTCTCCAGAAAGCACCTGGGCAGGTAGACTAGGAGTAAGCCTCCCCATGTGCCCCTGACACCCCCATCCCCATCATCATTCTGCAGAAGACAGGCTGGGCTGGTCCAGCTGTGTCCTATACACCCACACCCCCAGAACTCCAGCAGTTCATAGCTAGGATCCCTTCTCACTGACTTTCCTCCCTCCCCATAACTCGCCTAAGACTGACCCTACTTACTCTTACCCCAGTTGCCGCCTCAGTTTCCACTGGATCCAGCTTCCAGGTAGCCCTGGATGAGCCACCTTCCTGCAGAGGCAGAGAACCGGTGACACGACATGCAAAGCCTGGCTGTGCTGAAAACAGAGCACCCAGGCACCCTCCTCTTAGGGATGGATGTTGAATTCTAGTAACACATTCCCTGGAGTGTTTTCAGATTCAGACACACTGGAGCCTTGTTCCAGCCTCACGGTGGGCCAAGGCCCTGGGCTCACCTCCAGACTCTGGCTGGCTCTGCCTGCCACGCCTGCTCGGTCCTGGCGAGCTACACTGAATGGGCCTGGGCTCGGAGGCCCCTGGTGCTGCTGGCTGCAAGCACTGCAGACTCTGACCTCAGGTCCCTGCTGGCTCATTTCTCTGTTGATAGGCTCCTGCTCCTTCCTGCCCCTACTGACCTCCCAGAATGCCACTTCCTTCTGCCAAGCCCTCAGACCTTGCCATTGCTAAGCCTCATCTTTGCTGATCCCATGGTTCTGTGTCCCCTGGCAGAGCACACCCCATTGCCACCCACATCTGAGACTCCTGGGCTGGAGCTGCCTGTTTTAAAGACTTCCCAATTTCTTCCCAAGTTCAATTTCTTCCAAAAAGCCTGGCACATCTTAGCTGACAGCATGAACTGTGAGCTCCCAGAGATGCCCGTGGCACTTTCCAGCATTTGTCACTTTTGACACATCTAAAATATCCTCACTCCCCACACTCCGTGAGCACCAGCCCAGATGGACTGGCTCCTGGGGAAGCATCAGTCTCTCCAAGGCCTCTGAGGAGCCCTGGGGCAGGAGGAGGGTGTCTGACAAAGCTTCCTGAGCCAGAAGCCCCTGCTTCCTCTCTCTCCCTTCACCCCTGCCAACGCTGAGACGACGGAGCAGGCACCTCTGTGTTCCAGTACAGCCCTTGCTGCCTGGTTTCCAAGCTCCAAGCCAACTTCCTTCCATAAAATTCTTTGCACCTTGGTTCCCAAGGCTGCAAGCACTTTGCCATCTGCTGGGTTCAGTTCTACCAGAGAGGAAGCTGTCTACATGGAGGGTACCCTGTGGGCCACCTTTTCTCTCTCAGTCAGTCTTGGAAAGAGACTGATCCCCTGACCTATTCAACAGCTGAAGTCAAGGGCCCTAGGGCCAAGGTGGGGAAAGGTGCAGCTAAAGAAATGCTGATCAGACATCTAGCTAGGCAGGCAAGTAAGCCAAGAAGAAGACAGGTAAAGCGAATGGAGCCTCCGCCCCACAGTTAGACAGTGAGAGATCAGCTCCCAGAGTCCTCTGGGACTGAGAAGGGGCTTGAGGGGTATGTGGACAGCATCCAGACAAATAAAAATATCACGACTGAGTGAGACTCCAACTCAAAAAAAAAAAAAAAATCACGGAAAATGCAAGCAGGAAACAACAAGCTGGGATATTTTTCTTTCTTTTTTTTTTTTTTCCGAGTTGGAGTCTCACTCTGTCGCCCAGACTGGAGTGCAGTGGCCGCTCCCGGCCACTGCAGCCTTGACTTGCTGGGCTCTGGCGATCCTTCCACCTCAGCCTTCCGAGTAGCTGGAACTTTATTGTCTCCCTATGTTGCCCAGGCTGATCTTGAATGCCTAGCCTCAAGCAATCTTCCTACTTCAGCCTTTCAAAGTGTTGGGGTTATAGGCATGAGCCACCATACCTGGCTAAGGGTTGTTTTTCTTATTGAAAATTATTTTTTGAAGAGGTAACTATCCACATGGCTCATAAGTCGAAAGAATATAAAATAGAATCGATTTGCAAAGTCTCACTCCCTTCACATATCCTCAGCCATTGCATGTTCCCCCTCTCCCGCCATGGATAACCACTTATATTAACTTCATGCTCATCTTCCCAACATTTCTTTATGCAGATAAAAGCAAATATGAATGCACTTGCTTATGCCCCTACCCTTCCACAAAAACGATCACATTCTAGATACCGTTCTGTGTCATACTTTTGTCACTCACAATATATTCTAGAGATCTTTTCAAATCAGTACAGTGTTTCCAGACTCAAGCTGCAAAGTGTGCCATCAAGGGGTTTGTCCTAATTTGGATATGTGGTCTATAGGTAGACCCTAGGAATGCTTCCAGGATTTTATAACTAGCGACAAGCCTGCGGCGAATGACTGTGTATTAATTTAACTCCATATGTGTGTAGATATAGCCACAGGGTTCATTCCCAGGCAGGAAGTGCTGGGTAAAGAGAAAACACATTTGTAACTTTCATGGCTGTTGCCAAATTGCTCTCCATGGGACTTGTGCCATTTTGCCTTCCTGCCAGCCTCACCATGAAGGTGTGGTCATATTTTTTAATGTTTACCAATCTGATAGGTGAGACTCATAGTTTTAGTTTCTATCGTTTAAATAGTTTTAATTTGTATTTGTCATGGTAGGAGTGAGGTTGAGGATCTTTTCCATTTAAAGATCATTTGGATTCCTTTTTCTGTGAAATGTCTCTGCATGCCCTAGGCCAATTTTTGTATGGGTTGCTGGTCTTGTTCTACTTGATTTCTAGGGGAGATTAGGCTGTTGTGTTAGAGTTGCAATTATTTTTTTCTCACTTTATTGTTCATCTTTTGGCTCTGTTTGTGGTATTTTAACTTTTTTTTTCATTTAATTAACCATGCGCAAGTTTTTTGTTTGTTTTAACGTAGCCTTCATTGTTTGATTTTTTTATAGCCTCTGAATTTTGTGTCACAGAAGGAAGTCCTGACTCAAAAGGTTATAAAGGAATTTGCCCATATTTCTTCTAGTCATTTTATGGTTTCCATTGTTTCATTTAAAAATTTGATCCATTTGGAGTTTTTCCTGATCTGTGGTGTGAGGGATGGATCCAATTTATATCTATCTATCCTTTTCCAGGTCTGTCAACATTATTTTTTTAAAGTCCATCTTTACCCCACCCCACCAATTTGAGATGCCACTTCTACTAAAAACTGAATTCAGATGTATGTATTTGAATGTTCTGGATTTCTATTCTGTTTCTTCTTTGGTCTGTCATCCATGCACCAGTATACACAGTTTGAATTATTGGATCTTTATGGTATATTTTAATATCAAATAGCGTAAGTCTTCCCCATGGTCCTGGTTTTTCAGAGCTCCGCTGGCCTTCACTGACAAGCTGAGCTCTGTAACTGGGGCTCTCCCATTGCTCACTGTCATGTTTTATTCTCCTCTCTCCTACAAAGAGGCCAACCTATGCCTGTAGACATCCAACCAGAGAAAGCGGCAAGCACAGCTCATTCCCCAAACAAGGCAGAGGCAGAGGTGCAAGGCCTTCTGAGAATGTCTCAGTGGGACATGTCTGTGTGCCTTTTGGGGGTCAGTGTGTTGGATAAAGGCCCTAGAGGCTTGAACTTTGCCCTGTAGATTCTCAGCACGGATCTTCTGGTCCAACCTGTGTAAATGAAGGTGATCCCAGACTCCCTTGACAGGAAGAGTTATCCTTTCTGATGTTCTGTCTCCTCATTATCTGTTACTGATGAGGTGCAGGAGTCTTCAAGGAGGAAGAAGTTATAATAGCAACATCAATCCTACTTCTACTGCACCAGTACCACCATGGCCATCTCTATGCACTGAGGACCTGCTATATAATGGGCACTGTGGAAGGAGATACTTTACACGTTTATCTCACTTACTTACAAGCCCATGAGGAAATCATCTATAAACTTGCCTAGAATCATGGCTCATTAGTGGCAGAGCCAAGCTTTGGATCCCAGAACTCATACTAGTAATCACTAGGCAAATTTTTCTCAGAATGATCTGCCACCCTGGGATAATGCAAATTCCCAGGTCTCCGTAGACCTACTGAATCAACTGGGAATGGTGCCCAAGGATCTACATCTCAAGTCCATGAATACATGGAAATCACTGCTTGCAAATGTAGATTAGGTAAAGTATTTGGGAGTCTGGAAGGGCGAATATCCCCTTAACAGTGGGGTAAGAGCGGAACCCTGGCTGGTGTGTTTTGCAGACAGACCTTTGTTTTTCTGTTAGCAGAGGTTAACCTAGCCTGGCTTGGCTCCTTGAGGTGCCTGATTCAGACAGAGCATCCCATGGCTGGAGCACCCCAGTTAGTAGAGTCAGGGACTCAACAGAATAGGCTCCAGAGCTGCCAAAAGGCCAGTAGATGTCCACTGCCCAGAAGAAACTAGCCAACTGGGAGATGGAAGACTGAAATCCTCACCACAGAGAGAGGCCTTCTTTCCTTGGCACAAAGACACAGTGGCCAAACCACACAGCTAAGACAGTGTACTACGTAACGCAGTGCACAGAATTCTGAGAGAGAGAGAGATATTAAATAAGATGGCAAAGATCTTGGTGGTCAAGTATCAACAAGTCTATAGAAGGAATTCTGTTGGGTCAAGGCATGAGAGGGAAGAAATCTTAAGTTTTGAAAGGAAGGGGAAGCAATGCATTAAATGCCAAGCTTTGGACTAGACATTTCACCAAGTTTCATCCAGTCCTCGCCACAACCCTATAATGGATCTTCCTACATCTGATTTAGGAGAAGGAAATTGAGGCTCCCACAGGTTACAGGAGCTTCCCAAAGTCACACAGCTAGCTAATAAGTGCTAAAGAAGCAAACACAGAGCCAACTGGTTCCAACGCCAGTGCGCTTTCCACTATGCTTCCCTGTCTCTGCCATTGCTCCCCATGGAGACCTGGAAATTGTTGGGGTACATGTCTATGGTTTGAAGGGAAAGGCAGCAGTCAACTGGGCCTCCAGACACAGGTGGTGAAAGGACATGGGTTCCAAAGAATATCTTAGGGGAAAAGGAACACATGCCCAGAGAAGTGCTATAGTCTCTGAATTTAGACCTACGGAGAAAAGGATTCTAGTCCTGATTTGATTTTTAGCCAGTTGTAGACCTTGGGCCAGTTGCTACCTCCTTGTTTCTTCATGAGTAGGATGGGAACGGTTGTGCTGCAGACCCCAGGGCTCAGTCAGTCTCAAAAGAGATGAGAGACATCAAGGTCTCAGAAAAGCTGAAGGGCCCGGGGTGCAGGCTGCAGCTGTGACCTCAAGTTCTGTGAGTCTAGAGGTGATCCTATTGGCCACACATGAGCTCATCCTCCATCCACATTTCATTGACCTTCCATCAGATTTGGATTAGCCTTTGACTGAACTCCCTAAGATTATCTGGGGAGCTGGTGGCACTGACTACCAGAGGGGTTCATCTGGTTGTCTTCACACCAGCCACCCTATGGCCGAGTTGGTGCTCTCCTATTCTTCTGCTGTCATGACACTTAGCACACTGTGTAGCAATTGTCTATATATTTGCCTCTACCATAAGACCGTGAGCCTCTTGAAAGCATGATCTGCCTTATTCACGGTTGTATCACATTGTTGAGCACAATTCCTGCCACACAGTAGGTGCCCAATACATGTTTGGTAGGATGAATGAATGAATAGAATCCGTGTGGGCCTTTAGTCTCTCAAAGCATGCTCAAGAGCCAGCCCTCTCAGTCCCAGGTCCACACACAGGGGATCCCTAGGAAGGCCCAGGGCCTAGATCAAGCCTATTTCCTCATCAGGCAGTCCCCAAACCCCTGCCTGGCAAGTACCTACCGTGTGTTTCAGCCTAAACTCCCCACCCACGGTTTACTTTTCCCTTAAAGAGTAACCTTGGGGCTGTTTGGCCAAGTTAATACTTAATGCCTTCCTTATGCTGCAAATGTTTATCTTTGCCCAATTCCAGTACCTGGGAAGGGGACATTCCTGCAAACAGAGCCAGTTCCCAGGTCATCACTGCTCTTTCACTTTACTTTTCTTTTTTTCTTTCTCTTTTGTCAGGGTCTCACTCTGTTGCCAAGGCTGGAGTGCAGTGGTGCGATCATGGTTCACCACAGCCTCAATCTCCTGGGCTCAAGCAATCCTCCCACCTCAGCCTCCCAAGTAGCTGGAATTAGAGGTACATGCCACCACATCCTGCTAATTTTTTGATTTTTTTTTTTTTTTTTGAAGCAAAAGTGTAATTCCCAAAGTGCTGGAATTACAGGCATGAGCCATCACACCTGGCCTCACTTCTATTTTTGCGTGATTAACTCTGACCTCAAAAATACTTCTTAGGGCCACTTTCTACCTACCAACAATCAGAGATGGGGCAGTTTTAGGATTCGCACATCTCAGAACCAAAGAGACCCTAGGAGTTGCCCCTGACCTCTTGGTTTTCCAGAGGCCAACACTGAGGCCTAACTGGTTTGGGAAAAGATCAGGTCTAGAGGCCTGGTTCGGCTGATTCAAGGAGCCAAGGTCACCTATCTACACCAACATGGAGATCTTGTAGTGGACAGTCCACACCCCACATTGTCCTGATAAGAAAACTGAGGCCTAGAAAGAAAAGGACTTGCTCGTGGTCAACCAGGATGAGTTCATGAGACGCTGGGACCTCATAGAGCTCTTCTGACACACAATCACTCATTGTTCGCCAATAGCTAAATAGGAAAGACATCACTCTGTGTGTCTAAGGCCACATTATCTATAAAGGCAGAAGCAGCAGGCCCCCCAAAAAAACCATGTTTGGCTGTTTGCCTCATGTGAAATGCCTTCACTTCAGGTTCTCTGCTTTCTTCTAAGTCACCACACGTGCAATTCAACACAGCACCTTTATACCATAGAGAACAATGATCAAAAGACAGATTTCAGTGGCCTAACAGACAGCGTGCCCCCTGCTGGGTGCTGAAGGCCTGACCAAGGAGGTCTACGGGGCTGTCTCAGGGGGCGACTGTAACTTCCAGAACTACAGAAGGGCTGCCTTCAGCTCCCGGTGATGTCATATTGTGCTAAGTATGAACACAGACTCAGGAATTGAACTGGTTGAGTCCAAATCCTGCCTCTGACTCTACCCTACCCCCAAGGTTATTGTACCTCTCTAAGGATCAGTGTCCCTCCTGACAAAAAGAAATGATATTAGCACATATGCCCAGCATTGTGAGGATGACATGGGATGTCTGCAAATTACCAAGGCCAATGCCCGGCACAGGTAACTGAATTGAAATGGTCAGCTAAGGGAGGCAGTGGAGTGGAAGGTCAGGAGTAGATCTGAGTCAGACTGGCTGAGCTTGAGTCCCAGCTCACCTACTTCCTGTGTGACCGTGGTCAAGACACTTTACCTCTCTGAGACAGTTTCTTTTGAGATAGCATCTACCACAGAGAAGTGTTATAAGGAATAAAGAAGGTGTGCCAAGTGACTAGTCAAAAGTGGGTAATAGCCACACACATACCCTTTAACCTGCCTTACCAATTCCTCCCACTCCCTTTAATGAGACCTTTTAGGGTCTGCACGGGTTCTTTGGGTTGGTCAAATGTGTGGCTGACACCTTCTGGGAGACTTACCTGTGAGATGGCTTCAAGTCCCATGTCAAGAAAATGATCACAGCCAGGCATGAAGACTCACACCTGCAATCCCGGCATTTTCGGAGGCCAAGACAGGAGGATTGCTTGAGGCCAGGAGTTCGAGACTAGCCTGGGCAACATAGCAAGACCTCATCTCTACAAAAATAGCCAGGGACAGTGGTGCACACCTATAGTCCCAGTTACTCAGGAGGATAACGTGGGAGGATCACTTGAGCCCAGGAGGTTGAGGCTGCAGGGAGCCAGGATCACACTACTGCACTCTAGACTGGGCAACAGAGTGAGACCCTGTCTCAAAAAAGAAAAAAAGAAGGAAAATGATCACCATTTAACCAAGTAATCCTGCACCGGGTAATTCATCCTAGTGGAAATAATTATCTTAAAGGAAAAGCTCTCTTTGTGAAACTCATTGCTGCTTTGTTTATAAAGGTGAAAAACTGAAAACGTACTGCTTGCCCATGATAGGAAATGGATACACAAATTACCAAACGTTCTTTCAGTGGAATATTAGCCTTTAAAAATGATGAGTTTGAGCACTGCAAGAACATGGAAAGTTTATTATGTGATATGAAATGAAAAAAGCAAAAAACAGTTAAATCTGCACAGTTATGTGAAAAAGATATTGCTTCTGGATACAGAATAGAAACACAAAAACTAAAAAGGCAATTCTTTAGGATGATGACCTGGAGAGTATATATGTTTTAATTTTGTTTTCTGCTACTACTCTGCTTTTGTGCAACAAATACATTTTTTAAAGAATAAGGAAGGAAACCTAGTGCTTGCTCCAGAAACAATTTTGCTGTTTTCTGTGGAAAAAGCACCCGGCATAGAGCAGGTACTCAGGAAGAGTTGATGAAGAGAAGAATTAATGAGTAAATAAGTGAATAAATGGGTGAACAAAGACCCCTCGCCCCAAGGGGACACTATACACCTGAGCAGGCCACAGAGTAAGTGTGTAACAAGGCTTAGACTGTCGGGCATGTGGCAAACACTTGGTTCGTGTTGACCTCTCATTGACCATGGACAGAAGCAGGGCCAATCTAGGGAGATCACCAGGGCCTCCAGCAAAGAGATAGGATTGTGGGTAAAGCAGGACTGGGTACAGAAGCCCACTGTTCTCATCACCTCTTTGCCCCTAACGAGGTATGTGAGCTCAGACAAGTAAGTTTGTGTCTCTGGGTCTCAGCTTATATCAGAGTCTGGGTCTCATATCAGTCATTTATCACAATATTATGATGAGTGTCTGCATCCACCAGCACCATTCCTAAGTTTAGATTTGTTTTCAGGACTGAAAGCAGAAGCCACTTGGATCCAACTTATTTTTCTAACTTCTATGAAGTCTAAACTCATCAAAACGATTATCCTAGTTATTACCAGGAGAGATGAGAAGGAGAAAGGATACTTAACACTCTGACTGGGAGGGGACAGGGGCTAGTGTGTCCCTGAGTAGCAAGGACCCAGTCAGTGCTTCTACTCCTCAGGGCAGAGGGGTGTGGTGCCGCCAGCCACACAAGACTCCCCATTCCTCAAGCACAGCCCCAAAGGGTGAAATCTCTGATGTGACCACAAGGCTGAGGCAACAGACATCTTAGCAGCAGGGTCTGATAACTCACACCTGTAATCCCGGCACAGTGACCAGTAGAGAAGGACTCCTGCACAAGGTTAGAGTGAATGAGCTCCAACCAAAACTGCACTGAACTCTTCCCCAGGGCAGCAGGATGAGGACTCAAAGTCCCATTTAAGTTGGTCTAAAGAAAAGAAAGTACCGCTGGTCGCTCAACTTCAGTGTTGTGGGCTAAGAACTCACTCAGTGGTGAACTTGCTTTTAACTGGTGCTCTCTCTCTCCAAAAAAATTAAATTAAATTGCAAACCTGATTTTTAGCTTTGGCTGATTTCCATGGTATAAATTCGCCTTCCATGGTTTAAATATACCATTTGAAACTACTGGCATTCAGTGACTGAGCGTGGAGAGTTGGAAGAGATTCACATAACTAGCTCCTCTAAGTGCAGCAAGCAGCTCCAGACTCCAGAACACCACTGACAGCCACACAGCAAGAGGGGTTCCATCTAGAAGGCTCTGGAAGATCTTTCCCAGTGCCAGGATTCCAGGATTCCTGGTGGAGGCTAATTAATAGCTGTCAAAGCCATTCACTTTATCAAGTATGCTCTGCTGGTTTTATTGAAATCTGGCCTCTTGAAAGTGTTTGACACTCTTGTCCCTGAAGAACATCCTTCCTCAAAAGTGAGCCAACCCCTCTCTCATTAAGTAAATATGAATGTTCCAGATTGACTCTATTTTCTCCTTTGATTACGTGGTCTTGTGACTAAGAACAAATCCTGTCTTGTCCTTAAGGGTCACTGAGAGGAAATCCATAAATCTGTCCTTCAAGTTGTTTTAAAACAATATATTGTAACTTATAACTCATAATAATCCTAATAAGGTAGGTGCTACTGTTAGTCTCATTTTATAGGTGAGACACAGAGGGGTTAAGTAACTAGCTCAAGTTCACACAACTAATAAGAGCTGGGGTTCAAGCCAGCTGGGGTTCTGATCTGGCCCCAGAACTCAAGCTCCTCCCCACTCAACGGCATGTACCTTGCATTGCAGTAACAAGCTACGCACAGGGGATGTGCCCATCTTGAGTCTTCCATCCATGAACTCAGATCGGAAAGGAGCCAGCCAGCTTCTCTTCTTTTCTCATCAGGACCCAGTTCATCTTCTGGCAGTTGACTACGGAGGAGGAAGTGGTCCCCATTTTCCTTTTGCAGGCACACGTTCCTGTCCCCACCAGCCAAGGTTCCAGTGTGCTTGTCTCCAGCAGCAACTTCATTAGGGCAGTGGCTCTGAGCTGCGGCAGGCCTTGCATACTTCTGGATTCCTTGACAGCAATACCATCTGGCGATGTTCTAACCTCCACAGTTAGGCCTCAGGTTCTCTGCTCCCACACCCGCTTCTGTTCCTTGTAAGCCTTGCTTGGCAATTGTGCAGGTCATGTCTGAGACAGAAGGATGAGGGCTAAGGTCAAACAAAGCTCAATGTACAATGGCTAGATAGCCATTATACACCCAAATAAAGTTGTGAAACAGGAACACGACTGAATTAATTTGCCAATTAAAACAACACTTGGCAACCTGACTTTAAGCCAGGATACCCCGCTCTAAGAGCAGTTGAAGGGCTGGTGATTGTCCAGTCTTGGGGAGGTTCCCCTTGGCCTGACTATGATCAGATACCAGCATCACAGCCCTCTTAGCTGGGTAAGAGTTCTCCTAGCATCACCTCAGGGAGAGAAGGGAAAAAAACACCTAGTCTGAGAATGAGGCTGCCAGGCAACAGTTCTGCCAGGTGTTGGAGGGGTGAGAGTCATGAAACTTTTAGTTTCCATCACCCTTGTCATCCCAGTTGTTTGGGAATATTTCCCATAGGCAAGAGCAAGCTGTCTTCTGTGATTCAAGACCTATTTCCTCTTTGCCAACCAGGGACCTTATCTGGAAGCATCAGTCTTTATGAGGCATGGGATGGAAGCCCTCTGAGCTTTATTCAGAGATGGAAAGAGTTCCCAAACCTTGCAGGTGTGTGGGTTGGGACTTCTGTCCTACAGTACAGTAGAAAGATGCTGGCTTGAATGTCAGGACAGCCGAGTGCTTTCACTTCTGATGTTAACGCGATGCATGGTTGTCTGTCAGTTGTCTCTCTGAGTCCCAGTTTCTTCATCTGTAAAATAAAAAAGGTGAACTAGATCATTACTACCAGTAAGAGGTTCCTGGCCCTTGGGAAACAGTGGTTGGGCGTGGGAGAAGGGCATCACCCAGTTATTTTCAAACAAATTGTAAAAGAAGGTGGTACCACACAAGACAACTGAACGTCGAGTTTCTTTCTGTTACTCTGGAATTCTATCTACTTGGTGTGATGACACTAATTCTCTTCAGAGGATTGGAAATGTAGGCTGATGGTTTTACCTATATCCTTGTTTGATAAGAAAAGGAAAATGAGTTATTTCACAATAGACACAGGTTGGTTGAAATTCACAGAAAGAGAACAGAAAACTGGCAATAAAAAGGCTGGGCAATGCGACACTGCATGGTCTCCAAACCTCTTTTATATCTAACCCTCTTTGACTGGATGATTTGGTTTCCAAAGGGTAACTCCCCAGGATCCCCAGGCCATCCTCAGCCTGAAGGACCCTGGGAATGTCTACCTGATATGCCAAGTCTCCCTGAGACCCTGCTCCATGAGGGCTGGGTTCATTTCTAACTTTATCTTTCGGTTCAAAGTCAGTACTGGAGCCACCCCTGCCAATAGACCCTAACCTCCAGAGAACTCAGAAGCAGCCTGTCCTCACAGCCTGGCCAACCGGGAGCAGCCAGGGCCAGCCCAGACACACACAGGGAACTGCCCCAGAAAACCTGTTGTGTAGCCCGCAATGCCTATCTTAGCTCCTGAGAAATGTGGAGAAACCGCATTATTACTTGACTAGTTCATTCTGTCAACAATAACTTTGAATGTACACCTGTATAACCATTACTACCATCAAGATGTAGAATATTCGCATTTCTCCAAGAGACTCCCTTTTGCCCCTTCCTAGTGAATCCCTACCCCATCCCCTGGCCTCAGAAACCATTGATCTGATCTCAGTCACCATAGTTTTGCTTTTTCCAGAATGACATATAGAAGGAATCATAGCAGTGTGTAAGATTTTAAGTCTGGCTTCTTTCACTTAGTGTAATGCATTGAGATTTTTTTCATGTTATTGCATGTAGCAGTAATTTGTTCCTTTTTATTGCTAAGTAATATTCCATCGAATAGATGTACCACAGTTTGTTTATTCATGTACCAGCTGGTAGATATTTGGGTCACTTCCAGTTTGGGGCAATTATAAATAAAACTGCTATGAACATCTGCATCTTTGTGTGGATATATATTTTAACTTCTCTTGGGTAAACTCTTGGTCTTGGAAGTTTCTGAGTTTTACAATGTGCATTTGCCTCTATGGGAAATTACAAACTGTTCCAAAGTGGCTGTATGTTTTACACTCACCAACGATGAAGAGTTCTAGCCATTCCACATCCTCACCAATACTTGGTTTCAGCTGGTTTTTTCATTATTTTTCATTATTCTGGAGGGGAGAGGTGAAATCTCATTGTAGTTTAAGTTTGCATCTCTCTCATGACTAATGATGTAAAGCAGCCGTCTCCAAACTTTTTAGCATCAGGAACCAGTTTCATGAAAGACAATTATTCCAGGGACCGGGAGCAAGGGACGTGGGCAGTGCTGCAGAATGATTCAAATGCATTACGTTTATTGTGCACTTTATTTCTCTTATTATTACATTGTAATATGTAATTAAATAATTATACAACTCACCATAATGCAGAATCATTGGGAGCCCTGAACTTGTTTTCCTGCAACTGGACGGTCCCATCTGGGGGTGATGGGAGACAAGGATACCCAAAGTGTGTTGCTTATGTCCAGTCTACTCTGTAATCTCGTTTTGGTTGCTGTCACTGCAGAAAACCCTGCTTTACAAAGATAGGATGTTGGAAATGGAAGCAGGCTTTTCAGTGCTCTTGTGGCAATCTCAGGATATTCTATCTTGACTTTAATCCAGAGTGATAGGGATTTGAAGTTTTCTCAAACATACTTTTAAGGCCACTGTCATTTGTGATTTCAAGCAGTTGATTCTCTTCTAGCACACAAAGTCAATTCACCTGGCTTATTCACCAATGTGTCACAGATCCATTTCCTTCCAGTTCAGGTATCTTCTGTGGTTGGGAAGACATGCTCAAACTCTTTTGAAAGCTGAGATAAGTGATTATGCACCAGCTGGGAGAAAGAAGTCCCTGGTTCGATCTTTTTCAAAACTCTCTGCTAATGTTTGAAACATGTCAAAAATCCCAATGTTCACTTTTCACCCCCATAATTTCAGTTTGGCTTTGAAAGTCCCCACTTTATCTGCCAACTTAAACACAATTGTCATTCTCCCTTGAAATGAGAGATTGAGTTTGTTGAGCAGGTTGAATACGTCACACAAGTAAGCAAGTTTTGAGACCCACTCTATGTCACTGAAATGTGCTGCCAATGGTGACCGTTTTTCTAAAAGAAATCTCTGGAATGGCCCTCATAACTCAGAAACACTGGCTAGTGACCTATCTTTAGAAAGCTATCTCACTTCTGTGTATAAGAGAAGATGTTGTGCTCTGTGTCCAACTCCTCACAGAGCTGGGCAAACAGACATGAGTTAAGGACATGTACTTTAATGTGGTTGATAATTTTAATCACATCCTGCAAAACGTTGTTACGTTCAAGTGACATTTTTGGCTAGCTAGCATTTCTCTATGGATGACACAGTACGTAGGCTCACATTCAGAAGCGACCTCTTTGATCCAAGTAGGGAAACCAAAAGTCATCCAGTCATGGCAGCTGCTCCCTCCAAGCATCCACACAAAATGTCCAATTCAGTTTTCCTGATATGTAATCATTCAAAGACTTGAATAGTTCTGCAGCTGTGGTATTGGGTGACAACAAAAGTGCACATAATATATCCTTATGCACATCCTCCTGAAAAAATATTTCACACAAAAACAAGCACTGTTGCCTTACTGTCAACATCAGTAGACTCATCAACCTGAATTGTGTACCATGACTCATTAAACCTCTCTAACAGTTGCTCCTCGGTATCCTCTGCCATTTCATCAATTCGTGTAGTTACGGTGCTAGCTGAAAGAGGAACACGTGCCACCTTTTGAACTGCAGCCTTAGCAGCAGACAAGATCAACTCTTCATCAACAGTGAAGGGCTTCCTAGCTTTTGCAATGTGGTTAGCCACTAAGAATGATGCTCTCAGTGCAAATACATTTGATGCGGTGATGGACTTCAATAATTGCTTCTTTGTGCTCACGTTTTTTTCTTTTGAAAAACTCCAGAGGCTTGTCTTATAATGCAGGGTGCTTGGTCTCCATGTAGCGAAGCAGTTTTGAAGTTTCCATGGCTTCATTGAATAGTTGGTTGCCACATGTTATACAAAGTGGGCTTGAAGAATGTGAATTGGGGTGAGGGGACACATAACATCAATAAGGAGACCTGATCTCAAACCAGGAGAAGTGGAAACCATAGGGAGGCCCAAACTTTACCTGTACAATGGCACTCATATACTTAATCCGGAATTGTATTCCACATCTTTAAGATAAAATTTAAAAAGAAAAAATATTGTGAATCCCCTGTTGCCATGAACCCATAATTTAAGGAGGACTCTTGGTATTTTTTTTTAATGCAGCTTTTTGTTTTTGTTGGCTGTCTTAGAGTCTTCTGCTATCTCATCATTGGATCTTTCTCCCTTTTCAAAGAAGTTCTCCAGTGACAGTTTTACTTGTTTTGGCTAAGGTTAGCTTATAGGCTTACCAAAACTGTGACCGAGACAAGTGCACAGTGTAGGAAAGAGGCACAGCTGGAGGTGGCAAATAAAATAATAGGCGGGTCATGCACAGACTAAAATAAGTGTTGGATTCTGACTTACAGTCTGCCACCAGCTACCCTGTACAATTGACATACATCAACTCACTTGCCACTCACTGATAGGATTTTGATATGTCTGCAAGCAATTGATTTATTATGGTCTCTGTGCAGTCAAACCTTACTGCTAATGTTAATCCATATTTGCAGCCACTCCCTCCCCAGCACTAGCATCACTACTTCAGATCATTAGGTATTAGATTCTCATAAGGAGCACATAACATAGATTCTCACATGCACAGTTCACAATAGGGTTCGTGTTCCTATGAGAATCTAATGCCAACACTTATCTGACAGAATATGGAGCTCAGACAGTAAAGCAAGTGATGGGGAGCGCCTGTAAATACAGATGAAGATTTGTTCACTCATCCACCACTCCCCTCTTGCTGTGTGGCCTGGTTCTTAACAGGCCAAGAACCGGTACCTATCTGTGGCCTGGGGGTTGGGGATCCCTTCTTTATCAGATATATGTCTTCTTTTATTTTTCTCCTAGTCTGCTTTGGCTTTTTATTTGCTAATGGGATCTTTCATCATTTGTGCCATTGGTGTCTTTAAAAAAAAGTTGTCCTCTGCAATGCCACAAAGATTTTCTCCTGTTTTCTTTTAGAAGTTTTATAGGTTTTTTAAAATTGAGGTCTACAATTCATTTCAAGATAACATGTATCCCTCTGAAAATTTTTTGTATGGCTAACTGCCATAATAGTGAGCATTAATGTAGTGTATACTGTTCAGCCCCTTCAGGTCCCCTCCCACTGTGGGAGCTTTTCTCAATAAATCCTCTTTAATAAATCCTGCTTTAAAAAATATATATATGTGTGTGTGTATATATATATATACACACACACACACACACACACATACACACACACACACTACATGCCTGCCAGTGTTACAGCATTTTACATATACTAACTCAACAAAAACTTGTAAAAACTCTATAATGTAGTGCTACTGTTTGAATGTCTCCTCCAAAATGCTGAAATTTAAATGTCATTGTGACAGCATTAAGAGATGGGACCTTTAAGTGGTGATTAGGCCATGAGGGCTCTGCACTCATGAATGGATTAATACTGAAAGCATGAGAGTGGGTTTGTTATCATGGGAATGGGTTCCTTACCAAGAGATGTCTGGCTTCCTCTTGCTCTGTCTTGCTCTCTCCTTGCCCTTCCACCTTCCACCATGGGATGGCACAGCAAGGAAGCCCCCAAGATGCCAGCCCCTCGATTTTGGACTTAGCAGCCTCCAGACTATGAGGAAATAAACGTCTGCTCTTTATAAATTACCCAGTCTGTGATATTCTGTTACAGCAGCACAAAACAAACTAAAACCAGTAGGTACTCCTATTATCTCATTTTACAGATGATGTGATGAGAAAATTGAGACACTTAGAGGCTAATAACTCGCTCAAGATCACACAAGTAGTAAGTGTTGGAAATGGGCTCCAGTCCAGACAGCATGGCTCCAAACCTGGGTCCCTAACAGCTACACGTTACAGCTCTCTGCTTTTCTGCATAAAGTCTCAATGTGACCAAAACCAGACTCAGGTCCTGCCTTTGTGGCGCTTACCACCAAGTAGGGGAGCTGGATATTTCTATAATGACTATTCAAATATAAAATTATAGGCCGGGCTTGGTGGCTCAGTCTGTAATACCAGCACTTTGGGAGGTCAAGGCAAGTGGATTACCTGAGCCCACGGGTTCGAGACCCACCCAGGCAACTGCGAGACCTCGTCTCTACAATAAATAAAAAATTAGCCAGGTGTGGTAGCGCACGCTTGTAGTTCCCACTACTTGGAAGGCTGATGCGGAAGGATCGCGGGAGCCCAGCGGGTCGAGGCTGCGGCAGTCGAAGAAAGCATGTCACTGCCCTCCAGTCTGGGCCACGGAGTGGGACTCTGACTCAAAAAAAAAAAAAAAAAAAAAAAATATATATATATATATATATATATATAAAAATACACACACACACACACACACACACACACACAATTGCAATTGTGAAAGCACCTAGGAGAACAAGTAATAGAAAGATGTGACCAAGTCAGGAAACTTGGAGAAACTTTCCCAGAGGAAAAGAGAGTAGAGATGAGAACTGGAGAAAGAGTGACAACCAGACAGAGGGTGGAAGAAGACAACAGAGCATCTCAGGCCAAGAGGACCACAGGGGCAAAGGCCCCCAGCGGGAAGGCATGTGGCACATTAGACATCGGATAAAAACCCTCAGGTTGTTCATGAAGAGGATGAGCAATTTCTGTCATCTTTCCTCTCTCACTTATTCCTCAGTTGCCCTTGAACTAGAGGGACCAACTCATCCTAGTTTGCCTAGGATTTTCATGTTTTAGCATTGACAGTCTTATGTCCCAGGAAACTTCTCAGTCTCAGGAGCAGGTCATCCTGCCTTGAACCTATCCAGGGGAAGTGTGCCCATGACCTTATCACCACTTCAGGGAAGTAACTCCATTGTCCCTAGAGGATCCCAACACAAATGGAAAGCTTTTCTGAATGGCATACCCTTTAAAATCAAATTGGTTTATTATTTATTATTATTATTATTATTATTATTATTATTGGTTTTTCTTTGGAGTCGGAGTCTCACTCTGTCTTTCTTTCAGGCCAGAGTGCAGTGTCGTGATCACAGTTCACTGCAACCTCTACCTTCTAGGCTCAAGCAATTCTTCTGCCTCAGCCTCCTGAGTAGCTGGGACTACAGGCACACACCACTATGCCCAGCTTACTTTTTTATTGTTTATAGAGATGAGGTTTCCCTATGCTTCCTAGACTGGTCTCGAACTCCTGGGCTCAAGCAATCCTCCCACCTTGGCCTCCTAAAGTTCTGTGATTACAGCATGAACCACTGTTCCTGGCCCATAGCCAGATTTCTTGAAAGAAAAAAATAATAATTCTGATTTGAGCCAGAGTTTCAGAGAAGTACAGCTTAAGTGAAAAGTTTGGAAAAAGAAAAAACTTTGGTAAGAAAACAGACTCTGGTTACTTTCTTCCCTGGCATCCACAAAAAGAGAAGTAGCCCCAGACTATGGAATGGGAGCAAAATCAGGTCAAAATGGACTAAGCAAACAGAATAAGTCAGATTTATGACAATAGCTTTCCTTCCAACCCTTATATTATTTTCTTATTTGACAACAAAGTGGCAAAGAGATAAAACAACAACAAAGAACAGGTGAAACAGGAATGCAAGGAGGATGGGAAGATGGCAACCTCTGAAAGGTAATACATTGTTTCAGCAGCTCTAGGACCTAAAGCTATTTGTGAAGAAAAACTAGAAAAGAAGTCCACTCAAGACAACTTTAGAAATTTCTGTTGAGTACAAAACAATATTTTAATGACCTAAAAAGTTACCACAGTTTTACAAAGCATCTCGTTCACTCCTCAGGAGTGATGTATGCCTCGGATAATTGGAATTCAGTAGTATAGTGAAGTGATGTTAGAATGTCACAGGAGGTGACAATATGAAGATTAGTCACTATAGCATCATGGGCGGAAGGCAGATCCTGACTCTAAGGGCTCATATAAGGGCTTCTACTGCAGAATCCTTGGTTCTTTCCTATGGCAGGTGGCCCTGTTCAGTTGTCAGCAGTTGCTCATTTGATGTTGTTCTTACCCAAAAGAAAATGAAATAATTTATTCTTGTACGAAATATCAGGAACCCTCAAACCCAGGGGCTGACTTAGGAACAGATACATCACTTGCCGCAAAGAATATCTGATATTAGAAATGTAATGGGCAGTCCCAGCTTCTCCTTCTGACGATTTGGAGGATAGTTTTGTCACCCAGGAAGTTGCTGTCCTACAGAGGGCAGCGCCAAACCTCCCCTACCTGTCAGCTCCTTTTCCCAGATACAGGGGCAATAATGCCCTTGAAGGTGTGGACCGCTTACCCTACTGGGTATTTCCCCTCTCGAAGCCACAGGATCAGGCCCCAGATTCTTATCACTGGTGTGTCGTTACCTCTTCTAAAGACATGAGAAAAGTGCCAATTTCAGAAGATATGCTTGGAGAATGTGGAATACAATATGGAAACAATTGCTTCACGCATCACTGACTCATTTCTTTTCCTCACAGTTATCACAGAGTTGTTGTCGGCTTAAATGAGTCAATACAAATAAGACTGTTACAAAAGTGCCTGGCACAGAGAGAGCACTTAATATATGACAGGGGGGTTAAAATACGGAATTTTTTTTGGAAAGCAGGCCCCTTGTAGTACAGGTAAGTGTTCTAAGGACCCATCAGCATCAATGTATCAGCTAGTGTTGTTGTGAGAGGCTGCCTTCGGCTTCAGGGAACATTTTTTGGAGATTCTTTCAACACATTTGCCCATTTCAATGATGAGTGGTTTACGAGCACACCTGCTCACACCACACTGAGTGTTCAGCGGTTTTTGATCAAAAATGACATGGTTCCTGTGCCCACCCTCCCTGTTCATTGAATCTCACGCCAAGCGACTTGTCTTTTGTTTCTTCTGATGAAAAAAGTCCCCAAAGGAAAATGTTTTGCCAAAATGGAAAAAGTTAAACAAAAAATGACAGAAGCACTAAAAGGCATCAAAATTGATGAGCTCAAAAACTGTTTTGAGCAGTGGAAAAAGCATCTTGATAGGTGCATTGCTTCAAACAGAAAGTACTTTGAAGGTGACTGAAGTTTAAACATGTAAAAATAAATACACAGTTCCAGGGTTTTGGGGGTCCCCTCTCGTATATTAGTTTTAAAAAATCTTAAAACCAATTTGGATATATATGCATATGTAAAGAGATATAAATAGAATCATACCTAAGGAACTAATGATTCTACTTTTAGAACTCTGTACTAAGAAAACACTCATAAATTCAGACAAAGACTTGTGTATAAAGATGATCATCGTAGACCTGTTTGTAATAGAAAAACAAAAGTTCTTGAAACAATCCAAATTTCCAACAATAGTGGAACCAGTAAATAAATTATGCCACTATTCACAAGCATGTTTTTGAAGAATTTTTGATGCTACGAGAAGTCATAATGACACGTGAAGGGGTATCTAAAACCATTTCTGTAATATGATCTCAATTATAGCCACTTGAAATAAATATCTATGGAATAAAATATCTTCAGAAGAAAAGACTGGAAAGAAATCTTCAAATGTTACTTGTGATTTTTTTTCAAAATAATAAAATTTTTTATTCCCTTCAGCATTCTCCAAATTGCATATATACAATGAGCATGCATTAATTGTACAAACAGAAAAATAAAGTATGAAACAAGAGTTGATTGCAATACTACAATTTGGAAAAACAAGAAAGAAGGAAGGGAGGAAGGAAGAGAAAAGATGAGGTCTTAGACCACTGGGCAGAGAAAGGAGATAATTCTGAGGCTGAGACCTCAGTATCTGTGATTTATTAGAAAGATAAGCGAGGTAGGGCATACAATCTGAGTTTTCCAGTTTGTAAAACGGCCGGATGAATGATGCTATTATAAGCCACCGTAGGAAATATAGGAAGAAAGGACGAAGAATGGGTTGGGAGAAAGGAGAATAAATTCAATTTGACCTTGCTGAGTCTGCAGTGCCCAAAGGGTACCCAGGTAGCAATGCCCAGTCAAGAGCTGGCAATATAAAGCCGGGCGTAGTGGCTCATGCCTATAATTCTAACTTTGGGAGGCCGAGGCAGGAGGAGGATTGCTCGAGGCCAGGAGTTCAAGACCAGCCTGGTCAACATAGCAAGACCTCATCTCTACAAAAAAAAATCAAAAAATTAGCCAGGCATGGTAGCACGCACCCGTAGTCCCAGCTACTCGGGAGACTGAGACAGAAGGATTGATCACCTGAGCCTAGGAGGTTGAGGTGTCATGAGCTATGATCATGCCACTGCACTCCAGCCTGGGGAACTGAGTGAGATCCCAACTCAAAAAGAAGAAAAAGGAGCGATCTCTCTGCAGGGCTAAAGCTTGGGAAGGAGACTGCAGTAAACGCCTAGGTGTGGGCCACAGCAGTGAATCCTTGAAGTCATGGGCTTGGCTGAGGGTACCCAAGTGTTTTGAGTATTGCAGGAAGGAGACAATCAGACTCTGCTCCCATGGAGGCTCAGACACTCCGGGTCTTGGGCTCTACTCCTTTCGCCCAAAATGTGGCCCGAAGTGGGCCTCCCTCATTCACAGGGACTGCCGCTGGATTATCCTGAAGAGTCTCTCAGAAACTCACCATGGCTTGCTTGAATGCTGTCTGGCATTATTGCTGCTGCTTTCATTGAGGATTGCACATAAAACTTGCTACTGCGTATTCTGTAGGGATGGTGTTCCAGACAAAAGCCCCCGCCCCACCCAGTGACTCTTTTTACAACAACCAGTGGGGAAACCATCTGAGGTTTCAAGACTAGGAAAGTGTGAGCACCTGGACACCATGAAACCTCTCACTGCTCCTGGTTCCCTCTTTGATGTGGCCAGTAGAAAGCTCAGAACAAAATCTGTGACCCATCTTCAGCCTCAGCCTTATCGCATAACATAGTATGCATTTTAGGGTATTCGTAGTAATATTTCTTTGTTGCTTTGCTGTCCTTATTTTCTTTGTCCTAATTTCTTCAACTATGAATTTTTGTCAACTACTTGAAGTCAAGCCATGCCATGCCCACACATTGATTCTGTTTGTTTCTACCTCCTGCAGTTGCACAAAATAATTATAGATCTTCTCCACAATAGCCTTTCAACCCTCATATCCTTTGCTAAATCTTATTTTTGTAGGCACCAGAACCCCGCTTTCTTGAGTAGTTTCTCATAGATATGAGTGCCTGGAGAATCTTTCTGAACTCAACTGATGCCTCGTCTTCTCTTGGTGTCTTCCCTAAAGCCCCTACTCAGGATACTCTGCACTGCTGCACTTCCAGCAACCACTTTCAATAGCTGATTTTCATGCCTGCATTTCCCACAGGGCAGAGGACTCCTGAAAGAAAAATGCCGTGCTCTATTTGCCTCCAGCTAGTACATAGGACATAATATGTGCTTCATAAGAGTTCATTACAGGACAGGAATGATTGTTCATGCCTGTAATCCTAGCATTTTGGGAGGCCAAGGCGAGAGGATTGCCTGAGCCTGGGAGCTTGGGACCAGCCTGGGCAACATGGCAAGACCTTGTCTCTACAAAAAAATTTTTAAATGAGCTAGTCATGGTGGTGTGCACCTGTAGTCCCAGCTACTCGGGAGGCTGAGGTGGAAGGATGGCCTGAGCCCAAAAGGGCAAGGCTGTAGTGAGCTGTCATTGTGCCACTGCTCTCCAGCTTGGGTGATGGAGTGAGACTCCGCTTCAAAAAATAAAAAATAAAAGTGTTTCTTTTTTTTTTTGAAAGCAGAATTTATTAAAAAGACAGAAAAGTTCCCACAGTGGGAGGGGACCCGAGGCGGTTGCCCAAAAATAAGTGTTTCTGAGGAAGTGAATGTATGAGCACATACCTATATACATAGTATATATAACTTCCTGGCTCATACACATGTTAAAGACAGCTGAGGTCCCTAGGAGGGGAGAAAAGGAAGCACCCAGTGCAGCTCAGGTGTCTGTGGGCCTTTCATCTGATCATTTCTTTCCGTGGTCTCTCCTGAACAGCCTTGAGGTCCCAGGCACCTGGTCTTATTCTCACAGCCAAGTCCAGAGTAAATATACAAAAGACAGGCTTGGCTCTCCGGGTGGGTAACTGGGGCAAGTTTTCACAGAAAGAAAGTATTTCACAGATGGAAAAAACAAGATGCTGAAAGCTCCAATCAGTACTTATTCTAACAATACACTCTCCCATAGGTGCTAATTATGTGCCAGCCATTGTTCTGAGCTCCTTATAGAACATCTCATTTAATTCTCTTTACAGCCCCATAAGATAGGTACTGTTCTCGTCTCCATTTTGTTTTCCCATGGTCCTTTCAGCACCTGAGGCAGCTATCCTGAAATAAAGAAAGGTGTAGCTATGCAGTCACTGAAGAAAAGAAAGTTGGTTCCATTATGTTCAATGTAAAAATGACCGACAATCTGAACGCTAGCCTTGGATCTGAGACCTGGATTCCACTGGATACCACATCACTCACTAAGCATTTATTGAGCACCTACCACCTGCACAGGGCTTCCCTCCATGCGTTCACAGCCTGCGACCGGAAGTACACACCTAAACAAGGGAGTGACCAGGCTGCACGACAAGCACCTGAGGCAGTCCGGGACAGAGCACAATGCTGACAGCAGGAGGGAGAACTTCTCTCTGGTTGGATGAGAGGCCTCCTGGAGGGTATGGATGGAGCAACAGAGACAGAGCAAGAAGGGAGGGTGCAAAGGGACAGAGGTGTGAATGGGCATGTGGGAAACTACTGGTAGTGGCAGAATGGAGAGAAGGAGGAGCTGAGGGATGAGGGATCATCATCCAGGTGGTGATCTTGGCTGCAATGCCAAGCAGCTTAACATCACCAACAAGTGTAGCCATTTCTATTCTAGAAAGACTCTTTGAGCAGCTATGCAAGAGGATGAAGAGACCAATTTGGAGGCTGCTGCAGTGAACCAAACAAAACACATGTGCCCGAGAACTAAGGCATGGGCTTCTAGGGATACTTAAGAACCCTGAAGCTTTGGACCGGTCAATAGGCTGGCACAGCCGTGCCAGGTGACACTCTGACTTCTGACTTGAACGACCAGGAGGGCAGCGCACCCAGTGAAGTGGGCAGCCTGGGCCGAGAGGAGGCTTGCCCGAATGAGGACAAGCTCGGCTGTCTATCAGCTTGGGAAATTCAGACGGGCAGCAGAAATGTTCTTCATTATCTCAGAAAAGTTATTCTGATTCTCGCTCACATCTTTTAATAAAATATGATGCATTTCATTCTGTCATCATAGTGAAAAATCATTGCCCTTTGCTGGGAATTAATAACCTTTTGAATTAATAACCTTTGGGTGGGAAAATTGGCTTAATTCATGCCTCCTCTTGCACTTTGTGGGTTCATCATCTCTCGGTCCTACCGTCCCCTGAAACCAAAAGCCCAAGACTTATTATTTGAGAAGCCTGAATGATTTCATGCTCAGAAAGGATAATCAGGGTCCTTAATAATCGGGTGGAATTGAGTTCACTGACCAAAAATGCCGATGTGCCCTGTGTTTGCCCCTCAGCCACAAGGGAGGCCACCCCCTACCGGAAGAGGGGATGACAGCTTCCTCCACCAGCACTTGCCTGATCCCTAATCTTGGCAGAAAAGATGTTACCTGTCTTGACATGCCACCCAATGGAAACATAGCACCTCCCAGGCTTCACCCGCCTCTGAGCAGCCATGTCTGTCTCTGGTCCAGCACCAGGGTCAGGACAGCTTCTGGGCTGCTCTGCAGAGCTGGGTGGCCACCCCCACCCTCAGTCCCAAGTGGCACATGGTCAGGGTGAGGCTCCCTTGAAGAGAGGCTATAGGCCCTCACAGTAAAACAAGGGAAGGTCAGATCTCTTTTTTTTGAGTTGGAGTTTACTCTGTCACTCAGGCTGGAGTCAGTGGCACACTCATGGCTACCACAGCCTCCACCTGCTGGGCTCAGGTGATCCTTCTGCCTCAGCCTTCCAAGTTGCTGGAACTACAGGCATGTGCTACCACACCAGCAAATTTTTTGATTTATTGTAGAGACAAGGTCTCACCAAGTTGCCCAGGCTGGTCTCGAACCCCTGGGCTCAGGCAATCCTCTTGCCTTGGTCTCCAAAAGTGCTGGGATTACAGGCTTGAGCCACTGCGCCCAGTTATGTCATATCTTTTTTTTTTAGTTGGAGTCTCACTCTGTCACCCAGGCTGGAGTGCAGTGGGACACTCACAGCCACCGCAGCTTCAATAAATCACAGAAATTAGCCAGGAGTGGTTGCACATGCCTGTAATTTCAGCTACTTGGAAGGCTCAGGTGATCCTTCCACCTCAGCCTTCCAAGTAGCTGGAACTACAGGCATGTGCAACCACTCCTGGCTAATTTTTGTGATTTATTGTAGAGACGAGGTCTCACCAAGTTGTCCGGGCTCATTTCGAATCACTGAGCTCAGGCAATCCTCTTGCCTTGGCCTCCCAAAGTGCTGGGATTACAGACTAAGCCACCACACCCAGCCTAGGTCAGATCTTTAGAACAATCTTTCTCTCCCTCTCTCACTCCACCCCTGTAGTCTTTGAAGAACTCTGAATCGATATCCATCTATTCCTTTCTGCTGACAACGCTTAACAGCAGCCTGTCATCTAGAGCAGCAAGCCCAGACTCCTCAGCATCCCAGCTGGCCTCCCCAGCCTCCTTACATCCACAGGGTTAAATGCCTCTGAACCTCCACTCGGGTTGTTCCTCAGGTCAGCAAGTCCTCCTCTGTCCCCCAGCGCGTGCACACACACACACACACACACACACACACACACACACAAGTCTCCGTCATCCTGCAAGGCCAGGGTCAGCACCACCTTCTCTGAAAACCCCTCGCTGAATGCCACTCCCTCCCTCGAGCGCAATCCATCACTCTCTCGAAGGTCCTCCTCATCGCCATTCTCCGTACCTTGTTCGTGCCAAGCTTATATGATATGACGTGTCTGCAAGTGAGAACAAGTTGAACCATATGAGATAATACATAGTGTCATCCAGCGAAGATGCTTTATTCATTGTCTGCCTAGGTAGAGACATAGGGATGGGATTGGAGACAGCGAGATTTGGTTCAAATCCTGGCTCTATTGCTGACTGGCAGTATGATTTGGGGTGAGGTACTAATCCTCTTCAAGCCTCCAGAAAGGCTGCCTTGCCTATCTTCCTCACACCCTAGAGTTACTCCAGCATCTCACTGGCTGGTCCCATGAATGGCAGGACACAGGATGGAGGATCTGGCCCCCTCAACCTCTGTGTTGGGTCCTCTTGGCCATTCCCCTGGAAATACCCTTTGGGGTTCCCCAGTGCTGTAGCTCATTCTGATCTCCAGCTCCTCACAGTAACCTAATTGTCTTTTGCTCTCAGAAGCAGCTTTTGTGTGGACTCGGGGTTGGCAGAGGTGGGCAGCTAGCAGGCTGAGCATCATCCCCAATCTTATATTCCAGAGCCATTTGGGAGAAGATCTCGAGCTGTTGAAACGAAGAAAACACTGCAGGAGATGGAGACCAAATTCCTGCTCTTTGAAGACGAAACTAATCAGGGCTGTCGGATTCGGCCCAATCGTCCAGACACGCTGCAAGAGTGCGGCTTCAACTCCTCCCTGCCTCTGGTGCTGATCATCCACGGGTGGTCGGTAGGAATGCTGACAGGCTTTTCTTCTCTTGTCTTCACCTTTTCCTTTCTCTTCCTAGTGCATTCGGTTTTACTACAAAGCCAGGGAGCTGGTGATCACAACTTCATGCCTAATATTTGTAAAGCCTGTTCTCATGTTCCAGGTGCTTCCCCACACGTTAGCTCATTGATTATCTCAATCCCAGGGCAGGGCAAATGTCATCTCCATGTTTCAGATAAAAGTGGCTCAAAAGGGTCACGCAGCTCATTAGAGCCCATATGGGATTGCAGTCCACACAGCAGGAAGCCTCCTGCCTGGATCTGCATGATTCCCAAGAGGAGGTGAGAAGCCAGAAGACATGGGCTCCCAGTGGAAGATCATAACAGTAAGATTTAACAAACAGCAGAGGCTCAAATGAGTAGTGGTTCAAATAAAATAGAAGTTTGTTTTTATTCCTTAGCAGTTCAGAGATGTATAACCCCAAAACTGGCTAGACAACTTTGCTCAATGCAGTCCTCAAGGCTTCAGCCTCTTCCAGCTCACTGGTCTGCCATCTTTGGGGGTGACCCTCATCCTCACAGTCCAAGATGGCAGCCAGAGCACTAGCTATCACATCTTTATTTCAGGCAGCACAATGTAGTAAGAAACATATACAAAGGCAGCATACAAAGTGGTCAAAAAAGCAAGTTTTCAAAAATAACTTTATAAAATAATATATAATTCACATAGCATACAACCCATCCATTAAGAGTGCAGAGTTCAATGGCTTTTGGCATAAAAGCATGTTTTCAGGCCTCCCAGAGCATCAGTGAAATTCTTCTGATGATTTCCATTGGCCATAGTTAGGAGGAAAGGTGACTGAGAAGTTTAACCTCAAAAAGAAAATGTAGCCTTTTGGGACTCTAAATGTTCTATTGCTATGGAAGAAGGTCAGAAAGGACACTGCGGACAATGAGTCACGTCAAACCATGTGAGGACTTGTCTCCAAGAGGAAATCCTGCCTCTCCAGTCCCCAGCCCACCCAAATTGTGAAGTTTAGTTCACAATTTGAGCCCTCCAGAGATGTGGTTGTCCATTTCATGACCTAGGAACCTTTCCCTGCCAACTGGTTGAAAAGTACTCTGTCCTACCCTAGAGAGCACAATGGGCCCATCCGTCCACTTTCCTCCTCTTCACCTCTCCCTATCTCCCATAGCAACTTCCAGCAAAGCTGTCTGCTCAGAGCTCCCTCCAGGGTAATGTCTCTCCTCATGGACTTGGCTTGGGCTGTGCCCTTGGCCTAGAGTGTCCTTTCTCCTCCTCTTCTCACAATGAACTCCCACTTTTACTGTAGGACACAGTCCCAAACTGGTCCTCCTGCAAGCCTCCACTGCCTCCATTCCAGGCCTTCCCCAGGGCATTCAGTGTCCCAGGCATTCCCATGCCACCCCAAGCCCCCCTATCATGGCTGTGCTGCTCAGCTCTGTCACTGTCTGTATTTGTCTCTCTGCTAGGCTGTGAGCTCCTTACTGGAAAGGATTCTGCCCTATTCTTATCTAACTGACCACTGTGGGACAGTATCCACTATATATGTTCATTAACCGAATGCATGATCAAATGAATGAGTCCTATTTAAAAATGCAACATGAGCCGGGCTCGGTGGCTCAGCCTGTAATCCCAGCGCTTTGGGAGGCCGAGGTGAGTGAATTGCCTGAGCCCATGGGTTCGAGACCTGCCTGGGCAACTTGGTGAGACCTCATCTCTACAATAAGTAAAAAATTAGCCAGGCATGGTAGCGTGCCTGTAGTTTCAGCTACATGGAAGGCTGAGGCGGAAGGATCGCCGGAGCCCAGCAGGTTGAGGCTGCGGTGGCCGGGAGCGGCCACTGCACGCCGGTCTGGGTGACAGAGTGAGACTCCAACTCAAAATAAATAAATTAATTAATTAAATTAAATAAAAAATAAAAATGCAACATGAAGCTTACAGGGTCCTCTTACCAGGATCCTTTTTACCAAAATGCACTCTTCATTATCAAAATTCTGTCCAGCCTTGAATATGTCTACTACTACTAATAATAATAATAATAGGCCGGATTCGGTGACTTAGCCTATAATCCCAGCACTCTGGGAGAATGAGGCAAATGGATTGCCTAAGCCTGTGGGTTCAAGGCCAGCCCGGGCAACTTGGCGAGACCTCGTCTCTACAACAAATAAAAAATTAGCCAGGAGTGGTAGTGCATCCCTGTAGTTCCAGCTACTTGGAAGGCTGAGGTGGAAGGATTGCCGGAGCCCAGCAGGTTGACACTGGAGTGGCCGTGAGTGTGCCACTGCACTCCAGCCTGGGCAATGAAGTAAGACTCCAACTCAAAATAATAATAATAATAACAACAAGGCCAGGCATGGTGGCTCATATCTGTAATTCCAGCACATTGGGAAGTCAAGGCAAGAGGATCACTTGAGACCAACATCTCTACAAAAAAAAAAAAAATCAGAACATTAGCCGGACATGATATATAGCTAACCTATAGTCTCAGCTAGTCAGGAGTCTGAAGTGGAAGGATCACCTGAGTCCTGGAGGTCGAGACTGTGGTGACCCCTGATTGTACCAGTGCACTCCAGCCTGGACGATAAGAGTGAGACCCTTACTCAAACAACAGCAACAGCTACAATAACTAACATTTACTATGTTCCCAGCACTGTTCTAAATGCTTTACATCTATTAACTTATTTCATCTTCACAACGATCCTTGAAGGAGGGCATAATTAAGATGAGAAAACGGAGGCACAGAGAAGTCAAATAATTTCTCCAAGATCATTCAGCTCGTAGCTGGGGGACCCTGAATTTGAACCCAAAAGGCTACATGCACACAGATGGCCCCTGGTAAACATTTATTAAATGAAAGCATCTTACCTTGGAATAACATGCCAGACCCCAGTGGAGCCCTCCCTCTTCGCCCCCTGAGGTCTAGCCTTTAGCCCACCCAACCTTCCTCCTCTCCCCAGACACACCACGCTGCTCTCTCATGATTCTGTGCCTCTGCACGTGCTGGTCTTCCTGCCTGGACCTCAACACAGCCACATTCGCCTGCCTACCCTCTTCCTTTTTACTGAACTCCTATGGATCCTTTAAGATAGAGCACCAGTGTCTGCTCTGCAGACCCCTTGGAGTGCCCTACAAACCAGGTGCACACACAGGACAATTCCCCACAGATGCTTCTTCGGCTCCTACTCTGTTCAGGCTTGCAGTGCTAGTCCCACCAAAGCCAGGAGAATGCAGTAGGCAAGGGCAGATTGAATGCTGGGGTTCCGAGATGTGGCAGAGTGGCCTTGAAGGAGGTAGCGAGCAGAGGATAGGGATAAGGCAGCTTCCAGTACCTGGTCTACACAGACATCTCCATGGCTTTAAGCCTTACAAAGATAGTTCCAAAGTAGGGAAAAAGTAAGACAATGGTTCTCAGGTGAGGACATTTGGCAAAGTCTGGAAATCTTTTTTTTTTTCTTTTGACCTGGGGTCTCACTCTGTTGCCCAGCCTGGAGTGCAGTGGCTTGATCACAGCTCACTGTAGCCTCAACCTCTTGGGGGCTCAGGTAATCCTTCCACCTCAGCCTCCATCTAAGTAGCTGAAACTACAAGCACAAATCACCACACCTGGCTAATTTTTTGATTTTTTGTAGAAACGGAGACAGGCTATGCTGCCCAAACTGGTCTCAGGCTCCTGGGCTCTAGCAATCCTCCTGCCTTGGCCTCCCAGAGGGCTGGGATTATAGGCATGAGCCACTGCACCTGGCCCATTTTGGTTTGTGATTCCTGGGGTAGAGGGGTGCAACTGCTGGTGTCTAGTTGATGAGCCATCGTACAAAGCACAGAACAGCCTCCCATGACAAAGAAATATTGGTCCAAAATGTCACTAGTGTGAGGCTGAGAAACCTGGTGGCAAGCCCTCTCTCGGGGAGAAGGATCCAGCATTATCCAAGAATCGCAGAAGGAAGAGGCATGAGTGCCGAGCAAGGAAGCCTGTGCAGTCCTGCCTCTGTCCCCTCCTTAGGTGGACGGCTTGCTGGAAAACTGGATCTGGCAGCTGGTGACTGCACTGAAGTCTCGGCCGGCCCAACCAGTGAACGTGGGGCTGGTGGACTGGATCGCCCGGGCCCATCACCATTACACCATTGCCGTCCGCAACACCCGCCTTGTGGGCCAGGAGGTCGCAGCTCTTCTCCGGTGGCTGCAGGTAAGCTCTGCCCCATCCTCCCAAGCCCTGCCCTCCTTCCCACCATCTAAGAGGGACTGAAATAAGCTGGCCTCCAGCAGCAAGGGACCAGGCAGGGGAGCTGCTGATGCTAGGCGTACAGGTGTAGGCCTGTAGGAGACTGAAACCAGACCCCAGGGCACTCTCAGATGCCTCTCTGGTACCCCTCTTTTGTAGAACTGTTTTCTCCCCTCTCCCCATCCACTCTTCCTCCTACACCCACCTCCTTTGACATCCTAAGGGCACCCAAACACACCCTGTAGCCATCAGCCCCCACACAGAGGGATGGCCTCACTTCTTTTTTCCTTTATTTATTTATTTATTATTTTATTTTCAAGATGTGGGGTACAATTCAGGGTTAGGTACACAAGTGGGGCCTCACTTCTTAGGGTATGAGTATCCCAGGAAGACAGGCAGGCAGAAGGCAGCAGCCACCAGGCAGGGTCCCAGGTGGCAGAGCCCAAAAAGGAGGGTCAGCCAGGTGAGAAACTGGATTCAATTCGGGGTGTGAATAAAGCACCTCACTTGCAAACAAGCACAAAGGACAGAGTGAGCATCAGGGCACGCTGCACCCACAAAAGGCTTCGCCCAGGCAGTTCTCCTCCTCTTGCCCCCAACCCACTGCTGTCTTCCAGGACTCTGTCCACTTCTCTCCAAGCAAGGTCCACCTAATTGGGTACAGCCTAGGTGCACACGTCTCGGGATTTGCTGGCAGTTCCATGGGCCGAACGCACAAGATTGGGAGAATTACAGGTAACCATGCCTAATAACTTACAAACTCATCTCCTCCCTCACACGAGGACTTGTTTTCCCAACAAGCACATCAGTGATGACCCTTTTCGTGATGGATCAGAGTTAACGACAGGCCTTGTCGCATTCTTGTAGCATTCTCACCAACATGACCAAAGTCACAGATTGCTGCTTCAGAGTTCAGAGCAAATTCCAGCCTCAGTTCCCACTGCCTCTCAAACGAATGTCTCTTGTAGATGTGCCAAATGGGCCTAAAAAGTGGGCCTTCTGTACATTTTTGCAGCAAGAAAGAAATGTATTTTTGAACCTGTAGCCTTACAAAGTCCAATGTGGGTCAGTTAGGAGGGAAGAATCACAGCCTTAATTTGCTGTAACCCATCAGACATGTTGGTGCCTCAGTATCCACATTTGCAAAGCATGAGCATTTTACTCTGGGACGCATTTGGATTGAGGGATGGAGTTCTGCAAAGAAACTTCACCCCAAACTCCACACTCACTCAGAAATGGCCCAAAAAGGGCTGGACTCATGCATGAAGGCCCATCCTCCCAGGTGTCCTTGACGCCAACCCCACATCCCATACTGCCCAAAATTAGGATCCAAAAAACACTCAGCTGGTTAGGTTGCCTCACAGTTGAAGAGCCTGAGGCCCACTGATACCTAGAGGAATAAAACCCAAGAGGCACAGGCAAGCCCCCCCCGCCCCAGTGTGGTATCCCCAGAGCTCCCCAACTTCTCCTCTTGCCAGTTTCTTCCTGTAGTTCTTGGCTGCAGCACACTAGTATTTTCTCCCCTTGGCAAACATACCATGGCCCCTTGTGCCTCTGGGCTTTTGCATGAGCTGTTGCCTTTGCCCACCACTCACCCACCCTGTCCTATCCTATCAAGCTCTTACTCATCCTTCAATACCCAACAGGCTCAAACAATATTTCACAGGCTAAAACAAAGAACATCTTAGAAGAATAACAGAGTTGTTGTGATTTTACATTTTATCAATTAAGAACAGTTTTAAAAACAACTACTATCTACTATATCTTTCATAAAAGAGGAGATTTATTTGAACATGAAAAAGAATAGGGATAATGGCAGACATTTTAAACTAAATAAATTTGTAATTATGAAAACTCGTCTCTTCATCCCTTTTCTTCCCCCTTCATCTTGCTGGTGACTGGGGAAGCCCACTCTACACACCAGCATTTGGCCTCCACTGATTTAACCCTCAGTAGTCTGGTGGTGAGCAGACCTCCCACTGAGAAAGCGGATAAGGAATCTGTCAGAATCACAGTGAGGGTCCCCTGAGGTCCTGCATCTCACCACAGTGAGGGTCCCCTGTGGTGCTGTGGGTCACATCAGGCACTATAAGCTGGGCCCACCCATCTCAGGCAACAGAAAGGCTCGTTACCCTGTTGTTAGTCTGCTGTCAGCCTGATGAGGAAAGGAATATAAATCACACCAGGACGTTTTAAATTTGTAACTGTGGGTGGGGCTGGAGAACAGGCGATCTCTCTCATAGCCCAATTTATTCACTCCCAGTAGGGGAGGAAGTCAGGGTTGAATGGGACACCAGAGGGTCCCTGAGATGGTGAAGGAAGAAAGACAGGGAAGGGAGTTAGAATGCATAAATACTCCCGACTCCCACCAGCCTGGAGCTGCCACTTTGTTTCATGCAAACACATCTGCTTGAAGACCAGAGCTCTGAGCAGCCCTGTTTGCTCACAGCATTTTTACCCGGGTACAGCAATATCCCAAGGCTGTTCTGGACACTCCAATAAAATGGCATTTGTGTAGGAGACAAGTCTGTTTAGGAAAATTATCGACAACATGCAGGCAAATGAATTATTTCTTTGATGAGTAGGTTGGAACTACTTATAATGAACACATTGGCGCTTTTTTAATGCAAACAGATGGTCTTGAAAGTAGCTGGAAGAAGTACTTAACATTGATTTGCTTAATAAATCAAGCCTTCTCTCACAACCTTATTCTACCACTGGATAGTTTCTGTAAATCTCTTTCCCTGCTAGATAATGCCCGGCTTGTGTCTGATTCTTAGCACCTCAAGTTACTGTGGTTTAACTGAGAAAAGGTTATGGCAAGGTTTTCTATAGAGAGATTATGCCCTTGGTTTTTCTTCTTCCTGCTAACTCATTAATGTGTAATGATATCAAAAATCTAAAGAGCATGTGTCTCCTCCCCTCTCCTTGCTCCCACCTAACCCTGCTTGCTTCCCAATTAGGGCTGGACGCTGCAGGCCCTTTGTTTGAGGGAGCATCCGCCAGAGACCGGCTTTCTCCAGATGACGCCATCTTTGTGGATGCCATTCACACTTTCACCAGAGAGCACATGGGCCTGAGCGTGGGTATCAAACAGCCCATAGCGCACTATGACTTCTACCCCAATGGGGGCTCTTTCCAGCCTGGCTGCCACTTTCTGGAGCTCTACAGACATATTGCCCAGCATGGCTTCAACGGTGAGGAGGAAGTCATGGGCCGAAAGCTACCACCTATACTTCCAAAGGCCTCTGCAATCCAGTGGAATCTACCCACTGTGTGGGACTCAGGGAATGGTCTGGCAAGGTAGAGGCTAGGGGTGTATGGTCAACGCACCCACTCAGAAGGAGAGCGTATGGGAGTGGGCAAGGGTAATGGGCCCCCAGTGGCCGCTCCCTGTAACAGGCCAAGGAGGAGCCCTGAGAACGAGCAGAGGGGTGCCAGCAAAAATCCAGGTTTCTTACGACACTCAGTGTGCTCCAGCAAAGCCTGTCCACGGGCACTAACCCCGCTGAGAACTGAGTCCCAATTCCCGTGGTTAGCCCTCCCTCTCCAGAAGTTTCCTCACTCAGGGGGCATCCCCTATTCTGAGCCGCATGAGGACACACTCAATAGGTCATGGACCCTCGGCTCTCAGTCTCACTTTCACCCCACTCCCGGAAGATTTAACTAGAGGATGCTACAGGACCTTACTGAGATTCTTCCAGTGAGAAACACAGCTTCAAATATGTCCTTGTCACGTCCTTTCCCTCAGGGCAGAAACCGAATGTGGCATTATCTGGGTTGTGATCCCACTTCTCTCTCAAATCCTAAAGCTGAAACATTAACATGCACGTTGATAACATGCACAGGATTAAAGAACAAAAATGTCAGCAGAAACTGCACATTCTGCAGGCATTCCACACTTCTTGCTATAATAAAATATCATCCTGATTAAAATATGCCAATCACTCTTAGCCGACTGGAGACCCCCACTCCCTTGCAGGCCACCTTTCCCAGATCACGCAACACTGAGCTGAGAATACGCTCTGTCGTGATGACATCGCCACCCTCACCTCCCCAGCATCAGAATGACCTTCACACTCCACATCATCTCATTCTGGCTGGACTCCCAGCCTTCCGCCCGCCCACGCCTGAGAGTCTTCTGGGAACATACCCGTGTCACCGCCCCTCCAGTCACCAGCAGTTCCCAGCTGACCATCCCGCCCTCTTCCCGATCATCACCCTCACAAGCTCCCCACAGACCACTTGGGACAGTGTTTGGGCACCATTTGCCTGGTAGACATGACCTTGACCAATCACTGCCATTTGCTCTTCTGTGCCGACCTTCAAAGTGATGGAACGAAGTATACGTATTCAGCCTGCCCAGCCTTAGGGTGGTTTTTTTCTCAACTTTCTTCACCCCCTATGTTTGAAAGTGTTCCTATTCTGGGGTAGCTCTCCTAACCTGAACAGGAGATCACTCGATAACTGTCTTCCCCATCACCACATCCTGGCTTCGTGCACTTGAGTGAGTGAATGATGTCTTGGAAGTTCAGCTTTCTCATGGATCACAACTGCTCAAGGAACTGTGGTAAAGATTTGGGCAGTACACAAGTAGAAGGCATTCAACACACAACCCTCCTCCCGGGGGGTGGGGCACTCAATCAGTGCAGCCACTAGTCACCAAGCACTGCCATGACTAAACCGAACATTCAGCTTCCAGACACTTGGGGAGGTTGCTTTTGGCAAAGTTACCCGAGTTCTCCCTTTATAGCAGGTGCTTCACATGTCTTGTGGTGGTTGCTCAGCATAGATAGGTTAAAATTGGGAGAGTTAGAATTGGGCGTAGTGGCTCACATCTGTAATCCCTGCACTTTGGAAGGCTGAGACAGGAGGATTGCCTGAGTCCAGAAGTTTGAGACCAGCCTGGACAACATAGCAAAACCACATCTTTACCAAAAAAAATAAAGATTAGCCAGGCATGGTGATATATATCTGTAGTCCCAGCTACTCGGGAGACTGAGGTGGAAGACTTGCCTGAGCCCAGAAAATCGAGGCCGTGGTGAGCAGTGATTGTGCTACTGCACGCCAGCCTGGGTGACAGAGTAGGACTCAGTAAATAAATGAGTAAATAAATGAAAGATTTGGAGGTTAAAAAAAGAGATAAAATCCAAGGTAAATCAACCTTACAAGCTTTTGTTGGGGGGAGGGGAGTTCAAGCCTCTTTAGACCTGGTTGCTGGGGAATGTCATTCCAAATCTATTCCCCATGCTGGTTTTGCTGTCCTGGTACCTAAGGGAGGCAGTGGCTGCTTTGGTACATAAAGTGTTTCAGGAGAGGCCTCAGCTGATACAAGAATGCCTCATGCATCTAGCTTTACTAAGGAAAGAGACATCCCACACAAGCCTGTTCCAGAAAGCTCCCCCTCCAGGCATCAGCACTCAAGTACTTTTAACCATTTGAGAGAAATAGTTTTACAACAGATTACACTAAACTGCTTCATGAAGTAACTTGATCTTTTCTTATGTCTTGGGTGCCTACTGAACACCTACTGGAACATGCCATAATACAGGAGTGCCCTCAGGAGCCCGGCAATGCCTTGGATTTTTCCCCACCACTATATGACCCAGAGAGTCTACTTTCTTTAGTTTTCGGTCAGCTGTTCATCCCACTGGTGTCGGTGGGCTAACCTCAGCAGTCCCACCCCTGCCTCCCAATGCACTACAGCTAATCTGCTGTGGGCTGAGGACCAGGGTGGTCCTCTGAGTTGAGGCCATCTTGGGTGAAGGTGATAACGTCCTTCTTGCCCTGCGTTGCAGCCATCACCCAGACCATAAAATGCGCCCATGAGCGGTCAGTGCACCTCTTCATCGACTCCTTGCTGTACCCGGGTATGCAGAGCATGGCCTACCAGTGCAGCAACATGGGCAGCTTCAGCCAGGGCCTGTGCCTGAGTTGCAAGAAGGGCCGCTGCAACACACTGGGCTACCACGTCCGCCAGCAGCCGCAGAGCAAGAGCAAGCAGCTCTTCCTCGTGACACGAGCGCAGTCCCCCTTCAAAGGTGAGTGCTGGCTGGCCTGGGGCCTTCAGAAGGGCACAATGCGATCTGTTAAGTGTTTCTGAAACTGCACAGGCTCCAGACAGTGATGTCGACATAGCGTTTCTCCCTGCCCAAGAATGTGGCCACCTTGCCACCAAGGGCTAGGAAGAGAAACCCTGATAATTTCTTAAACAATCCTTGGGTTGGCCTCTCTTGATCCATTTTATGGTTGCCTAGAATATTCTATCCAGACGGCCCCAAGCGGTTACCTGGACCACCCAGATTTCATTGTACGAGGACCTAGAAGAGTCTCTAAACCCATTCTAGAACCCAGTTTTTTCAACTTGTTACAGTCCCCATGGGAAAAAATGGGTTCTAGAGTGCGTTTGGTTTCCTCTAAGGTTTGAATCAGCTGATCTCACAGGACGTTATTGTCTCACTGAGGCCTCCCAAGATGAGAATCAGATTCCAGTGCTTCCAGTGCCCAAGATGAGAATCAGCTTCCAGTGCCCTGAGGTTAAAAATCTTTAACTTCAGGGCAGAAAGTGAGTCCCTGTCACTCCCTGTGTTGAACAGGAGGTTGGAGAAAGGGCTTCAGAGAAATACTCCACTGAAACCTAAATCCTCCTGGAGAGAGCAAACCGACATCTGTTGCCACTCATATTTCTGCCTAACCCTTAAGACAGCTCAGGAATGATTTAGCATCTTACTGTTTCACCTCACACTCTCTCCGGCGCTGGGAGAGGAATCTGATGTTGTGCTATTGGATTATTACCATGAGGACATTTGTTATCTGGAGAATGCAAGCAGGCCACCGCCACCACTTGGCTTTTGAGAGCTGTTTATACAAAACATTCGATGCAGCCCTCTACATCCTGTGGTTCCCACAACAGTCGGGTGAGGTCAGCAGGGCTGGTTATTATCCCGTTTTAAAGGGGTGGAGGCCACAAGGTAGGACATCCATGCAGCTGTAGGAGGTCTGGATAGGGCCACCTGACTCCCAGGCACAAGTTCAAGCTTGCTGGAGGCTTATTATTATTTTTTTTTAGGCACAGGATTCCTCTGTTTACCTGAACTTTCGCTCTCCAGACAGGTCTCCCTTCCGTGGGCCAAGCAGGTCCAAGATTGACAGACATTTGTTGTGAGTGGCAGATAACATCTGAAGAGTAGGTGTAATAACGTTATCTTTCAGGCCAAAGGGTCCCCTCTGCTGTCTGTCCCACAGGGTTGAAGGAGACAGGGGCTCACAGGTGAGGGAATTTGAAAGGCCTCCCCACCATGGAGATGGCTCCCCTGCTGCAGGCTGCCAATTAGAGACCCATTTGGGTTAACCAGCTCCTTTTGAATGGCAAAGCCACCCAGAGTGATTAAGTCTCTTAGATAATTAGGTTTCTACTGGATCTATTTAAATCATGGAACGTTAGCATGGCAAGGAACTGTTCAACTCTGCCATTTTACAGAGGGTGAAACCAAGGCCTACGCAGGGAAAATCATCTGCCCGGGGGCACAGAGTGAATTCTTGGAAGGCCTAGTGCCTCTTAGCAATGAGTTGAGTGATTTCTACCCATAACCAGCCCCTGGGTTGGGCAAGGTAGTGGAGACAGGGAGGAGGGGATTGTTTTCTCTTCGAGATACCTGGGAAGAAAAGAGATCATTTTTCACCTTCCAGGGCTGACCTGGGAACTTCATCTGACTCAGGGGCTTGGTCCAGCCTGAGGACATCTACTGAGGGCTTGGAGATAGGGTAAGAAGGCAAGTGTCAAGAGAAGGAAGGGGGGAAGTGAGAGCAGTGGGCATGAGCCAGGTTGAGGACCTCCCATTTGCCAGCAAACCTCCCGTTTGCCAGCAACCATGCACTGCTAGGGCAAGCTCACAAGGATCCCTTCCTTATTAAGGAAGCCCACAGAATCACATCAGGGCAGCACTATCTCCCACGATGGCTACCATAATCAACATGCTCATTCATTCATTCACTCTTCAAGCGGACTCCTACCCTCAGGGGACTTGACGGAGACCAATTCGCAATGAGCCCCTTAGAGACAACATTTTTATCTCTTTATTACCAACTACTTATCTTGTCCCAAGGACATCCAGTGAAGACGGTTCCTACTGGGCCAGTGAGGTGGAGACCACAAGGCAGGACTGCCAGGACTAGCCAGGAACCTTAACCCCCAGCTCTGACGGAGGATCCAGTGCTGAGCTGTGGCCTGCACCACACCCTCCCACCCTCTCCTCTCTGTCCCTCGGCCCCCAGTTTCTCCTCAGTTCTACTTCAGCCCTTCCAGTGAGCAAAGTTTTAACCTCCTCAACCTGGTTTCACTTGCTAGTGGGGAGTGGCATCTCTGCAGTTACATCAAGGTGCCCTGGGCATAGCTGAAAATTATACCCTTGTGAGACTCGCCTGTTGGAGGCGGCTGCTCATGGGATGCTGCAATCTGTACAATGCTATGTCATCTAATATAGTAGCCACAAACCATATGTAGCTATTTAAATCCAAATCTAAATTACTTCAAGTAAAACCAAAAATTCCATTTCGCAGTCACACGTGCCATTTCTCAAGTGCTCAGATACATGGCTGCAGATCAGAGGACACAGAAATAAAATATCCTCGTCACAGCAGGGAGTCCTATTGATGGTGCTGGGGTGAAGCCTTCAATCTAGGCCACCACAACCACATCGTTCCCACCCACCATGGCTGCAGTCATCTCTGACACAGCCCACAAAGTCTCTGTCCCCGACCACCTCCAGCATGTTTATGAATACGTAGAGACTCTTAAAAGAGCAGACTTGCCCAACCCTGGCCTACAGAGAAACCATAATCCATATTTTTCAGAAACATCTCATTGTACTATATATTTTAGTGCAGGGTCTGGTTGGGCAAGATAAACATCGCCTCCTGATTGTAGTTTCACAAAGGCTGACTAACTTGGCCCACATTCCTCTGGCTCCCAAGATATTTCGACAAAACCATCAAAGGATCTATTTTCTACACCCGCATGCCAAAACCCGGGTAAACACTCTGAGAGTGCAGCAGTAGCAGGAGAGAATTGGGAAACAGTCGCTGAGTGAAACGAGGCAATTTATCGCCCACTTCCATTCTCACTCTCTCACGAGGAACCTTTACCAGTTGGGGAGACTGTTTTTAAGGGAGGGAGAAGGAAACTCATCTGTACTGAGTAAATCCTGTTTAGCAGGTACCTCATCTAATTTAATCCTCAGAGCAGCTGGATGAGGTAACTGTGTGGAGGGGAGGGAAGTGGCACTTGGGGGCACTCTACCCAGGCACCATGCAGGGTGTGTTGCGCAAATTAGCTCATTTATCCGTGGATCCTCACAGCAACCCAAAGACAGAGAGACACACGGAGAGAGACAGAGAGAGACGAGAGGGAGGAGAGAGAGACAGATAGAGAGAGAGAGAGAGAGATGCGAGAATTTATTATGCTTAATTATCGATAGAGATTCAGAGGTTAAATCATCTTCCCAAGGTCACTCAGTTTGTGAGTATCAAGCACAGCACTGAATCCCAGATGGCTTGGACTCCACGACCTCTGTTCCTCAGTGCAGAACAAGCCCCATTCACTGAGTGCCTCTCACTCCAGGGTCATTCCAGCTGTGTGTCCTGCCCTCCTCCTCTCCCCACCTCTCCAAACTGCTCCTTCTGACTCCCCTCTGTGTTCCGGCTCTCCTCTGGCCTGCACTCTGGGCTCCTGCTCCAGCTGCCAGGAGTACTCCTTCCTGCTAGCTGGTGAGATGACTGGCCAAGCCATGACTCGGGAATCTGTCTGACTTGGCTTTTCTCAACTACTTTTTGGAAGGTTTTCACTGCCTTCCAGGGAGAGTTCCAGAGGAAACAGTGGGCGTAATAGACAGAGCAGGCTTGGGATTAGGATAAGGAGTGTTGAGGATCTTGGCTTTGTTGCCAACCACTTACATGACCTTGACCTAATGACAAAACCTATGTAGGCCTCAGTGTTATCAGCCACCAGGTAAAGGGCACAAACAAACATGGGGATGAACCATTAAGATGGAACCTTCAGGTGGGTCTCAAAGCCCTTCCTGGTCAGTGCAGCATGGAAGGGCATGGGCAACACCAGGTTAACAGCTCCTGGAAGCCAGGCACTTCTCCTTTGTCATCTCATTCCATCCTCACGACACTGTTAGAGAGATTTTAAACCCCTTTCACACATGAGGAAACAGCTCCAGAGAGGTTGTGTGTGTTCAAGACCAGGAGGCAGCAGGAGGCAGAGAGGACTCGAACCCCAGGCTCTGTCTTTCAGTTGAGGACCCTTATTACACTCACAGTATGAAGAGATGACATTGGAATGTTAGTCAGCACAACACTCGCTAACACACACACACACACACACACACACACACACACACACACACACACACACACACTCCCCCATCTCCACATCAAGCAGGCAACAACACTACCCAGAAGCAGCAAGCATCCAACCTCATGACATCTTGCCCATGGGGCTATACTGTTAAATCCAAATGGCCACCCAGATAAATACATGCGCACGCATCCAGGTGCTGACAAGATCATGTGACCCTTTCCTCCTTCACTTGATCCTGCTCTGAGTTCACTCATTCAGCCCCGGCCAGTGCCAGCCGCCTTGTGCAGTAATGCCAAGGCCAGCACCAGCCTTGGGTCCCTAGACCCCTCTTCATGATCTTCAGCTTCCCTCTCAGGGTAGAGGCATTTCCAGTGTAGGAGCAAGCCCTCGGTGCTTCAAGAAAACACAAGAGATCTCATTCCCACCATCTCCACAAGAGAAAACCCATACACTGAGGAAAAAAACAACAAAGCCCTCTTTGATGTTTGCAAAGAGAGTCATAATATCTCTCAGAGCCAATATCTAAGGTTTCAGAATCATTGTTTCTGTATGACAAAAAAAAAAAAAGAAAGAATATTCTCTTTCCATAAACATAACCTGGTTCACATAGTAGCCGTCCTGTGAAAATAAATCTGAGTTTTTCTTTCTTAAATGGCACTGGCAGGGTCCACACAGGAGGACAATCCAGAACTTTTCCTGGTGAGGAGACTCTCTGGAGGCCTCCCATTTCTGCTCAGGACGGAGTTAGCCAGATCACATTCAGGGTCAGTGGACTATGTCATGCCTTTCATCTTTAAGACCTGAAATAATTTCTCCTGCCAGACTCAGGAATGTGTTGTACTGGTCTCTTTGCAGTCACAGGATCAAAAGCATTTTCCCCAAATCATTTTTTAACATCCTTATTCATAACATAAGGTAAAGTGAGCAAAATCACTCACACTTTTCCCCTTAATCTTTGCAATAACATCATTGCATAGGGTGGGTGGTGGGAATGATAGGCAAATTGTCTTTTTCTTTTTCTTTAAAGAAAAATGCCTATTAAAATAAAAATAAAAATAAATAATTTTATATGTGAAATCTTATATATGAGGAAAAAAAGAATAATTCATTCTCAGTATGAAATGACCCTTCATACTTTTTAAATTTTTGTCTTTTTGTTTGTTTTTTGTTTTTGAGACAAGATCTCGTATTTGAGACAAGATCTCTTGCACACCAAAGCTGGAGTGCAGTGATGCAATCATAGCTCACTGAAACCTTAAACCCCTGGGCTCAAGTGATCGTACCACCTCAGTCTCCTAAGTAGCTGGGGCTACAGACATGTGCCACCACACCCAACTAATTTTTTTTAAAAGATGGGGTCTCTAGATGTTGCCCAGGCTGGTTGTGAACTCCTGGCCTCAAACAATCCTCCCACCTCGGCCTCCCAAAGCAATGGGATTGCAAACTTGAGCCACCATGCCTGGCCCACCCTTTCATATTTAAAAAATTAATTTTATTTCAAGATTTCTCCATAAAAATGCAGTCCTGCAGCAATTCCAGTGAAGGCATGGAGTCTTTCAGGAATGCTCCTGCAAGCACTAGGGTCCCTCGGCCATTAGTGTAGGCTCCCTCCAGAACCCCTTCCTCCGTGGCCTCATTGGGGCTCCTCACAGCACACACATGTAGGTTGTGGGCACACACTTCAGGGGGATAGGTCATTCTTATTCATAGGCTGTGTGAGCTAAAAGGTTCTTGCATATCTAAAGCCAACTCCTGGGTTTTGCACAGGCACCTTCCCCCAGCAGTATAGAACCCTGGCATCTCAGATGTGGAAATCAATCTCCTCCTACTCATAGATTAAGAGAAAAGGAAGGCGGCCGGGCGTGGTGGCTCAAGCCTGTAATCCCAGCACTTTGGGAGGACAAGGTGAGAGGATTGCCTGAGCCCACAGTTCGAAACCATGTTGGGCAATGTCACGAGACCTCATCTCTACAATAATTTTAAAAAATTAGCCAGGTGTGGTAGTGCACACCTGTAGTTCCAGCTACTTGGAAGGCTGAGATGGAAGAATAACCTGAGCCCAGCAGGTCGACGCTGGGGTGACCATGAGCATGCCACTGCACTCCAGCCTGGACCACAGAGTAAGACTCCAACTCAAAAAAAAAAAAAAAAAAAAAAAAAAAAAAAAAGAAAGAAAGAAAGAAAAGAAAAAGGGAAAGCAAAGGCACATCTCCAGGACAGGGGCATGAAACATGTATCCCCACTCAGAGGCTAGTCATTCAGGGGACAGAAGGGAGACCTCTGTGAGAGGGATCGCCCAGGAAGAATGTCAGCAGGCCAGAGCCACCAGGCACTTTGTCTTGGTGGCTTCATTCGAGGCAGGTTTTGGCCAGCAGAACCCAAACACCAGGGTTTAGTTCATGGGAAGGGCCTTTGGAACTAGACGGGCACCTGGGTTTGAATTCTGCTCCACTTCGAACTGTCTAGTAACTATACGTCTCCAAAACTCTACTTCCTTATCTGTTACTCACCAGGGTAATTAACATCATGCCAGTCTAAGTCTCAACAGAACACAGGACTCCACTCACCTGGATCAGGAGAAGAGAGCGAGTAGGACTCCTTACAGAAAGGTGGTCAGAATTAAGGGAATGAACAAGGGCTGTGGCTGCACCCTGACTCTAACAGCAAGATGGAAGGCACCAGGGAAAAGCCCAACCCAGGGACAAAAGAGACATAGAGGAGGAGCTGCTGACAATTTTGGGAGCAGGGGCCGCACAGACTCCAAAGCAGGAGGGAACAGAGAAAGGACACCCAGACCCCTCTCTCCTCGGCCCTGATCTCCTGCTGTGTGGGTCCAATGGCCAAACCCTACCAGACACGTGTCAACAAGGGAGCCCAGCCTGAGGGGTTCCATCCTGGGCACAGAACTGGGCAGAGAAGGAGGAGAGGGTGGGGATGGCAGGGGTGGAAGTAGCAGGTTACCAGTATGTAGTCTTGTTATGAGGACAGAAACCATGTATGTAAAGCCCTCAATATGTAGCCTGATGCATAGCAGGATCTCAGCAAATGGCAGCTATGTTATCGTTCTTAGGGTTTTTAATGCAGCATGTGTCCTGTGTTGTTTTTCACACAAAGAACCCATTAAACATGCCTTGGATGCCTAGTGTGTGCTGTGCCCTTGAAGAAACACAAGCAGTAATGTGACCCCAAGTCTGCCTGCAAGGAGATAAGACATGGACACTGAGACCCATGAGACAAGGCAGAGGTGACAAGGGTTCCATGGGTGGCTCTGCCACCCAGTTGCAAGCTTCTCCAAGACCAAAGCCATAGCTTCTACTTCTCTTGTTTTCTTTTTCAATGTATCTATACTTTTTTTTTCTGAGGTAGGGTCTTATTCGGTTGCCCAGACTGGGCACACCACAGCCTCAACCTCCTGGGCTCAGATGATCCTTCAGCCTCAGCCTCACAAGTAGCAGGGACTACAGGCATGCACCACCAAGCCCAGCTACTTTTTAAATTTGTTGTGGGGATAAGGTCTTGCTATGTTGGTCTCGAGCTCCTGGGCTCAAACAATCCTCCCACCTCAGTCTCCAAAATTGCTGAGACTCCAGGTGTGTCACTGCACCAGGTCTCAATACTTTAAATGCTCTTTCTCCAATAAGATTCTAATTAAAATACATGTTTATTGTTTTTTAAAAAGTGAAACTTATAGAAGAACATAAAGAAGAGAACACAAATGGCCATTCTGCCTTCATCAATGAGAGGCACTGTTCATGTTTGTGAATTCCCTTACTTCTCTGCGTTCTGTTTCACAGAGTTGGTCTCATACTAGATAGACAATCTCAAATCCTGATTACTTGTTTTTGTTTTCTTTTTTACTTCTTTCATATGTATTAAAATTGTTTCCAAAATATCTCCTAATGGCTTTATAAGAGTAAGTCATGTGGTTGGGAATATGAACTGACTTCCAATTGCAGCTGCGCCAGTTATTAACCTCGTGGCAACAGACGAGTGACTTAACTTTTTCTGATCCTCAGCTTCTTCCTCTGTAAAATGATGTGGGAGGGAAGATAAAGTAGACATCTTGTAAAGTTGTTGTAAAGAGAAATGAGATAATTATGTGAAACAGTCAGCTCAGCATCTGGGACATAGGGAGCTAAATGGTAGGTATCATCATTGTCATTATCAATCCACAGTCATTCCTCAATTACTGAATATGTCAGCATTTATTTATTTTTAAATAAATAATTGCTATGACTTTTTTTTTTTTTTTTTTGAGTTGGAGTCTCACTCTGTCGCCCACACTGGAGTGCAGTGGCCGCTCCTGGCCACCGCAGCCTCGACCCGCTAGGCTCCGGCGATCCTTCCTCCTCAACCTTCCGAGTAGCCAGAATTACAGGCATGCGCTACCACGCCCGGCTAATTTTTTGATTTATTGTAGAGATGAGGTCTCGCTGCCCCAGGCGGGTCTCGAACCCGCGGGCTCAGGCAACCCACTCACCTCAGCCTCCCAAAGGCGCGGGATTACAGGCTGAGCCACCAAGCCCGGCTGCTATGACATTTTTGAACTTCTCTTTCCACAATTCAACTTTTTCCTTAGGGGAGATAAAGCTATTGGCCCCGGGTATGTAAAAGTTCAGACTCTGGAGCCAGGCAGAGTGGGCCAACTCCTTAGCCATACTACTGACTAGTTGTGTGATCCCCGAAAAGTCACTTCACCCCTCTGTACTTCAGTGTCCTCCTCTCTAAAATGATATGATGATGACATCACCTGTTTGAGGGTTAAATGAGATAATGGTTGCAAAGGACCTGGCAACAACTAAAATAAATGTCAGCTAGTGTTATTGTCATGCTGCCAAATCCATGCTTTTACTTGACTACCTCAGGAGCACTTAGCCTGGGCTGAGCACACAGTAGGCTTCACACACACACACACACACAGACACACACACACACACACACACACACACGTATATATGTATGTATATAAGCTTAGACTGAATTGAAATTGGTTGCTGTGGGTGTTCCTTGATTTCTCTGGAAGACGCCCTGCCTCCTTGCAAGGAAGTTGACCCGAGGCCAGTGCCCCCAGCTTGCTCCGTGTACATCTTATCCCTCCCACTCCAGGGCCTGTGGCCTGTGTCTTTGGAAGGACCTTTCCTTTTTGCCTCAGGTCAACTTATAACACTGTTCATTTGTTACAGTTTTCTTGACAAGCCCCCAGATTGTGTAAGACCTCTCCAGAGGCTTCTGGGATGATAAGCTAGAGTCCCTCTTCACTGGTACCACACAAGGATCTAAGGACCCCTCCCGGGACTCAAACCCATGGCTTTTCTTATGTTTCCTACCCACAGCCTTTATTGCTGCCTGGAGGACATCAGATTTTACTCCATGCTGGAGGATCTGAGTACCGGTTATGTACAGGCATGGTACTCTCCGGATACTACCTGAGCTACCTCTCATCCAGAGCAGAAAACTCTTGGCCTGTAAACCAACTCAGTATTTGGTTCTTGTGGTGAACATAAATAAATGTTTGGTGCTTCAGAGACGATCCCTTCAGTAATCCCAAGAGATACCATCCCCAGACACATGAGTGAATCCATCACAAAATCCAAATGGGAAGACTGTTTTATGCCAAAGGATAGGATTGTGGAAATGATCCAGAAACCCAGCAATTCAGGTATACCAGGACAATCAAACTGGTGTGTAAGCAATGCACCACTGGCAATAGCTTCTGCTAGGTTTGTTATGTAGCTACCAACCTCCAGTGGAAATGGTCCAATTTGGGAGTTAGTAGATTGATTGATGAAGATGATGAATTTCCACATGCTCAGTGCACGAGGTAGGTGGTTAAGTGTCTAGTTACCAAAATCTAAGTTTTCAAAAAGGAATTCTACTATAACTTGAAACTCAGGTCTTGAATCCTCTACCTTGCTAGATGTTAATGCACATCCTAATATATCATCCCCAAACAGTCAGTTCATTCATCCCACAAAAGTTTACTAAGCACCTACTATATGCAAGGCACTATGTTAGGATTAGTGGATTAATTACTGTTTAGAACAGGAAAAGCAAATACGCAGCCAAGCAGACCATAAATCCCCTTACCTTTGCCCAAGATAAACACATGCATCTTCCCAAGAACTCGGACATGGTCTCAGAGGGAGTGACAGGCCATCAAATGGACTTGGCATGCCATATTAAACCTGTTGGCAATCTTGAAGCTAGAACACTGTTGACACTTAGATAATACAAAGACAGCAAGAGAAAGGAGTCCAAGCAGCAATCAGTCATTTTGGAATGAAGTACGGTAATTTTGAAAACAGCCCCATAGCAGGTTGGGGTGCTGCAGGCTGAACCAACACCATCTAGGTTGAGACAGACTAAGAGCATAGGCTTCGCTATGTGACCTCGAGTAAGTCACTTCACCTATTTGCGTCCCAGTTTTCTTGTTTATAAAGTGGGGATGATAATAACAGGACCTGTATCACAGGATTGTTGTGATGAGTACATGAGGTGATGCCATGTAAAGTATTTAACAATGTCTCCCAATAGTAAGCCATTTGCTTCTATTAATTAACTGTAGAGAGTATTTAGATAAATAAGAATAAAATAAATTACTCTTTTCCAACCAGCCCAGGATGAGGGACATTCTGGACATCTAACAAGAGGAGAACATTTAGCCCAAGTTCCAGAACTAGAGTTATCTTAGTTCCATTAGGAAATGTCCTTATTGAACCTCACAGAGCTTGTGACCAGGAACTTCCCTAGAATGCAGAGATGTGGCCACGAGGGCACACTCTTCTCAGCTGGAGCTCTCTCCCACCTTGAAAAAGACCCCATCAGGCAGAGGCGAAGTGTAAGATGGCAGTGTACTCTCTCTTGCCTTTGTCAGGGACCTAAAAGGCATATCCTTCCACTTATGAAAGGAGACCCTTGCCAAATACATACGCTATTGCAACAGAACTTGCATCCAGAAATTGGTGAGAATGCCAGACATACTGTACTCCTATTCTGCCATCTTTTGCTGGCTAATACTTATCATTAATATATTACACACACAATATAATTCCTGTGTAGATTTTTAGGAAATACAGAGAATCAAAAAGAAGCAGATAAAAAGCATGCATGATCCCACCACTTAGGGGGGAAAATTTTGTTAACACTTTGGTGTCTCTCTATCTAAACCGTTCCTTCTGCATTTTAAAATTTTTAAAAATATGAGGTCTTAAATTTAAAATGCCTGCTTAAATTCTCTCTCTTTCTCTCTCTAGTTTATCATTACCAGTTCAAGATCCAGTTTATCAATCAAATTGAGAAACCAGTGGAGCCAACTTTTACCATGTCGCTATTCGGAACAAAAGGAGAAATGCAGAAAATCCCCATCACTCTGTGAGTGTGAGGTGTAGCCCCCTATGGTGCTGACAGGCTTGTTTTTCTCACAGGGTCTGAATGGACTCAGTACTTTTCAAGGGTCAGGCCAGACATGGCTACTTTACTCCAGGCTTGAGGATTTGAGCGCCCACGATGCACAGGACACCGAGGGAGATCCAGATACCACCTGAGCTAGCTCTTACCTAAACCAGAAAACTCCCGGCCCAAGTCCAGGTGTTTGGTTCTTGTGACTATAAGTAATCATTTGGCGCTACCGAGAACACCCTTAAGCAGATCCAGCTCATCTCATTATGGCCGCCTGGGTCAGATAGGACCATCCACCCACACACAGCCCCTAGCTGCACTCCTCAGGCAAGCCCAGCACCACGGGCTGAGCAGACAGAGAAATCAGAGGTGTTTGCGCCAGGGCCTGGGGTGCAGGAAGAAGGGTGAGTGGTGAGGGGCAGGGCAGGTATCCCAAGAAGTCCGCAAGTGCTTTTCCAGTGAGTCCAGAAAACCGTAACCCAGAAATAAAAATGATACTGTTCGACTTGGCACAGATTTCCAATCTCAATCAGCCTTCCCTGCCAGCCTCCCCATCTGTCCTTCACCTCGTTTCCCACCTGCTCACAATACCCACAGTGGCCTCATGACGCCTGACTTGGAGGTTCCTAGCCTCATTGGTATCTCAGTCCTCAACATGGACCCTCCTTGGAAAGGGATACTAGCTTCCCCTCACCCACCCTAAGGAGGGTCCTGAGCTTCCTTTTTTTTGAGTTGGATCTTACTCTGTCACCCAGGCTGGAATCAGCAGCACAATCATGACTCACTACAATCTCAATCTCCTGGACTCAGGTGATCCTCTGCTTCAGTCTCCTGAGTAGCTGGGATTACAGGCATGTGCCACCACAACTGGCTATTTTTTGTATTTTTTGTAAAGACAAGTTCTCCCTATGTTGCCCAGGTTGGGCTGGTCTCGAACTCCTGGGCTCAAGAAATTCTCTCACTTCACCTTCCCAAAGTGCTGAGATTCCAGGCATGAGTCACTGTACCCAGCCCTGAGCTTCCTTTTTAAAAAGTATTATTATTATTATTATTATTATTATTATTTTAGATTCAGGGGTACATGTGCAAGTTCATTACATGGCTATTAATATATCACGTAATGCTGGAATTTGGACTTCCATTGAACCCGTCTTCCAAATGGTGAGCACAGTACCCTAGCTCCCCGAAGACCGTCCCAGCTTTGGCTTTCTGATCATCACACTAACTCCGTCATTCAACAAGTATTTGTTGGTGCTCCATCCAACAAATCTAAGGAAAGAGAGGACCCTATCAATGGACACTCACAACCTACGAGCACGGGGGTCAGGGGGGTTCCTAAACACTTGTTTTAACATATTGCAGGAAGAACTACACCAAGCCACAAAGGGAACCCTCATCCATCCTCCTCGCCCAAAATTCAATGTTGCCTCTGCCCTGCCTAAAATCTCTCTCCAGGGGTTTGTTCTCAACAGAAAGGGCATCTGGTTGCTCTGTCAATGTTTAGAATATTTATTTAATAACTTTATTTTATCATAGAGATGTGGGGTACAAGTCAGGATTAGATACATAAGTTGTCTATGTGCTGGTGAGGTTTGGACCTCTAACTGGTCCTCACTTCCCCTGGTTTAGGACCAGGTACAATGTTGGAAATATTTAAATGTCTTGGGGATTAGTGAGTAAAGCTGCTAATGATACCTGAGAGTCTGCATTTAAACTTTGCTCTGAAGTGGTACATCCCTCTTATAGGTGGTTTTTCAATTACTATTGTGCTTTGCTGTCTTAATAGAGGTTTCTATTTATATAAGGGGAGCGGGTGTGGTGTGGATGTCCTGTGTTCATCAAACCTCCAGAAAGCTGAACTGTCAAGAGGCCCTGGAGAAGCCCACTCTCCACAGGGGCTTCTTCCTAGAAGCTAAGCTCGAGAAAGTTAACTAGATTCCTTCTGGCAGGACTCCTCAGAGACGATTTAATATGCCAGTACAGACAATAGTATGGCTTTCCCAATTGTATTGTCTGGAAAACATCTTCTCTCCTGGCACACCTGTTGCTATCTCTACTAATAGTCTGTTGATCACCAGTTTGGAAAATGTAGCAAAAAAACCCATCCCAAGTCACTGGGGCAAACCTAACACACCCTGAAAATGTGCCTAAGCATCACTGTGCTGTCACAACTTAACTCACTGTGTCTGTTCCTTTGTATCTTCAAGGGGTGAAGGAATTACTAGTAACAAAACCTATGCCTTTCTTATCACATTGGATTTGGATATTGGCGAGCTGGTCATGATCAAGTTCAAGTGGGAAAACAGCGCAGTGTGGGCCAATGTGTGGAACACAGTGCAGACCCTCATCCCATGGGGCACAGAACCCCGCCACTCAGGCCTCACTCTGAAGACCATCAGAGCCAAAGCAGGAGAAACCCAGCAAAGGTGAGTGCTGACTCGGTCTCCTGCTAACATCTACTAGGCACCCACAAGTGCCAGGCAGCTTCACTATTTGATAGTCATATTTGTCATATAAAGTGGGAACTAGTATGCCCTAGCAGTGGAGTGCAGATGCTCAGAAAGGTAAAGTGACTATTCCCAGTTCACAGAACCACAGATGGAAGGGTGAGGATTCGCATTCAGGTCTTTTGGATCCCAGGCCAGCCTCTTCCCCCTGCCTGTGGCTAGTAACTACCTGCCTCTGGAGCTTGAAAACTATCTCCCTAGCCAGATGTTCTCAAACTTCAGTGTTAAGATGAATCACTTCAGTGTTAAGGTAATGGCGTGCTGCTGGTCCAAGGTGCCACTGTAGACATAATGTTTCGTTTTTGCTGCTTACAGAAAAATGCTTTTAACAGATCACAGTCTCAAAGATCCCAATTTATCTCTCTCTGTGGTGGTGTCTTTGAAATCTTAGAGGCCAGAGAATCTCTGGGAAGCTTAATAAATGTACAGAATTCCTGGACCCACCTGAAGAGCTTCCGATGCAATGTGGTCTTGGGAAGGCACCCAGGATGCACGTTTTTGAGTAAGAGCCCTAAGAATTCCTGTTGTGGACCAATGAACTACCCTTAAGAAATGCTGCTCTGTGTGATTTAATATCTCCTGTGGTCTCAAAGTCCTAAAGAGAGATTTGGGTGGGGAGTGGAGAAAGAAAAGGAAGGATGGTCCAGTGTTCCTGGAGTCTCCCAGCAGTGTGGAGGACTGCCCCATGCAATCCGCCAAAGCAAGTGGGCCTTTCTGTGGCCTGTGGTTCTCCATGGTGGGGGGATTCTGTGCTCTCATAGGTCCTCTCCGATCTCTGCCCTACTGTATTCTGGAAGCTTGTCTCTCCCCTCCTACCATCCTTCATGGGGAAGTCGGGTCTCTCTTTGGCTTGCCCGCAGCAGAGAGGGAAAACAGCAGGCTTGTAGCCTCTGAGCTACCCTCCTCCCTCATGCCTCGGGGTCCACTGCCAGAAGCCAGCCCAGCCTGTGGCAGATTTATGTCCCCTGAGCCCCTTATACAACCACACTCTGAGATTTTTATCTCCCGGGGATGCAAAATTCTGGCAATTACTAAGAGCACACTCTGTGGTCTGCCAAGAGATTTCTCCACATGATCAATCAGAGAAAATTAAACTGCTCACTCCTCTCTTGCTCTGAACTGTTCTCACATGACTCTTTGGCCCTGTAGAGCAGTGCTCCTTGTGACCACTGTTTCTTCCAGCTAGAGAGTAAGGCCTCCATTTTAGTGGTTGCTTACCATGACAGTCCCATGTGACTTGACCTGAAAGGCTGTATAAAACACACCACCACCTTCTCCACTTGGGCACACCAATGTGGTACGAAAGAAAGAACCAGGAGAGGGAGGGAACTGGCACTTCCAGCGCTCCCAAACACGATGGGCACTGACCTTGGCACTCCAGGACATTAATCTCATGTCATCTTCCCAGTAACTCAAAAACAAGTTAATATTGGCCAGGCATGTAATCCCAGCACTTTGGGAGGCCGAGGCAGGAAGATTGCTTGCGGCCAGGCATTTGAGACCATCCTGACCAACACAGCAAGCCCCATGTCATATTTTTTTTTAAAAAAGGAAACAAGAAAGAAACAGATAGTACTGATTGTGCCTATTAGGAACCCAAGGCTGATAGAAGTTGCATAGTTTGAAGACGTTGCTAACAATTGTCCCAGTGCAGGATTTGTCTGACTTGCTACCCATTTGTTGCCTGTGTACTGTTTCCAGTAGTCTCTTCTTCCATTAGTCCAATCTAACAGGATTGCAGTGCTGGGAATTCACATATATATGCACCAAATCCTCCCTCAGGGTTGTAGAAGACATATACTTAAAAAGCAGTGGAGCCAGGCTCGGTGGCTCAGCCTGTAATCCCACGCCTTTGGGAGGCTGAGGTGAGTGGATTGCCTGAGCCCGCGGGTTCGAGACCCGCCTGGGCAGGCGAGACCTCATCTCTACAATAAATCAAAAAAATCAGCTGGGCATGGTAGCGCATGCCTGTAATTCCGGCTACTTGGAAGGCTGAGGCGGAAGGATTGCCGGAGCCCAGCAGGTCGAGGCTGCGGTGGTCGGGAGCAGTCACTGCACTCCAGTGTGGGCGACAGAGTGAGACTCCAACTCAAAAAAAAAAAAAAATGCAGTGGGACTGTAGGGGTTTTAAAAATGATGGGCTCAGCCGGCTGTGGTAGTTTATGCCTGTAATCCCAGCACTTTGAGAGGCCGAGGCGAGAGGATCACCTGAGCCCACAGGTTCAAGAACAGCTTGGGCAACTTGGCGAGACCTTGTCTCTACAATAAATAAAAAAATTAGCTGGGCGTGGTGACATGCGCCTGTCTATCCAGCTACTAAGAAGGCTGAGGCGGAAGGATCATCTGGGCCCAGCAGGTCGAGCTGTGCTGGCCGTGAGCGTGCCACTACACTCCAGTGTGGGCTAGAGTGAGACTCCGACTCAAAAAAAAACAAAAAAACAAAAAAACTATAGATTGACTATAGTTGTTTAGGTTGTAAATACTGAGTGCCTCCTATTTGTCTATACAGCACCAGGCAGTGCTGGAGGATACCAGAAAACCTGAGTTGTGGCTCTTCATATAAAGAAACTCCAGAATCTACTTAAGAAAACAAGATGTATTAATTTTACTAACAGTGTGCTCCATTCTAGGGTTTCTCAAATCTAAGTGTGCATTCAGATCATCAGGGAATCGTGTTAAAATGCAGGTTTCGCTTCATTAGGTCTGGGGCAAAGCTTGATGTTCTGTGTGTCTAACGAGCAACCAGACTAAACTGTTGCTGCGGGTCCACGGACCACACTGAGTAGCAAAAGTCTAGTATCACCATAGTCCAGGAATTGTAATAAGAAAGGCAGCTCAGGTCAGTGCATTTGGGGCTGTGCTGTGACGGGTTTTAAGGAAGCCAAGGGATGTTCCCAGGGAGACAGGCAGCGAGCAAAGCAATATGATAGGCAGGATCAGTTAGGCTCTGGCATCAGCCGGTCTGAAACTCAAATTTTGACCCCACTGCTCACCATCTGTAGCCTTAAACAATTATGTCACCTCTTCAAGACTGAGTTATTTAGTAATAAGTGGGAGTTGTAATGTGCATTCCATGAGTCTAATAATAGCTACCAATTTTTTAGTGCCTTTTGCAAAATCCCAGAATCAGGATGCAAACACTAAACTCTACATTTAATCTCTCTGCTAAGTATAAAAGAAAAAAAAAGTAGGTTAAGTAAGTTGCTCTGAGCCTCCACTGGAGGAATTCAATAGGAGGTGATTTTTCTTCCCGTTAAAGCACAAAATCAGGGCAGAGCAGGGTTGTGGAGAAAGGTGAGGAAAAAGAACAGAAAATATTGGCCCTATGGCAAGACTTAAGTAATTGGCTAAGCCTAATGAGAAGATGTTCAATTTACATAGTAATCATATAAATGCAAAACAAAAATCAATGGAATTACCACAGTCACCCATTAGCTTGGCAGGAATTAAAAGACAGACAATGTCCAGATTACGGATGTTTTGCAGGAGAATTTTCTTTACCAACGTAAGTCCTTAGTCTCATGGAGCTTACATTATCAATTTTTAAAATATGCAAATTACTGTGAGCCAGAATTTTTCTTCTAGGTGTTTATAGTATTTCTGTAGTATTTGTGTACGTACTCAAAAATATGCACAAAGGATATCTGTGTACGAAAATGTTGCAGTGCTATTAAATAAATAGTATATACAGCAGGGCATAGTGGCTCACACCTGTAATCCCAGCACTTTGGGAGGCTGAGGCAGAAGTATTGCTTGAGCCCAAGAGTTCCAGTCTAGGCAACATAGTGAAACCTCATCCCTACAAAAAAAATTTAGCTGTGTATGGTGGTGCACACCAGCTACTTGGGAGGCTGAGGTAGGAGGATTGCCTGACCATAAGAGATCAAAGCCGCTGTGAGTTGTGATCATGCCACTGCACTTCGGCCTGGGTGACAGTGAGATTCCAACTCAAAAATAAATAAATAGATAGTATATATAATAAGTAAACAGTAAACTATTGAGAAAATCTCAATGTCTAACAGTAGGAAAATGCTAAATGCATTGTGGTATATTCATATAATGGACTGTCACACAGCAGATGAAAAAGCATGAAATAGACTGATGTGTACTGAAATGAACAGGTCTCCAAGTATGTTATTTGGTGACAAGGAAAAACTGTAGGAAAATGTATACACTGTAATTCCACTTCATTTTAAAGTCTTTATATTTGTGTAGGGGCATCAATATACACGTAAATGCATAGGAGTAGAGCTGGAAATACATACGTACCAAATGTAAGGGGGCAGGGGAGTGGTGTTAGTGAAGAGTGGTGGTGAAGAGGGTCTTTACTATTTGACTTTATATATGTCTTTACCATCTGAATTTTCAAGCATGCATTTACAAATTACTCATGACATTTTTTAAATTTTAAAAGTCTGACCTTAGTAAAAATTTGATCTTAGATACAATCCAAAGAAAAAAGAAGTCATAAATTAGAATTCTCTGAGATTACATATGTAACTTTTTTTAATAGATGCAACTGCAGTTAGCAACACAAAATGGCATCTCAGGCCAAGCCAGCAGTACTTTCAAGAGAGACCCAAGACACAAAGTGGTGTTCTCTTGAGTAGACAGTGTTAGAACCAAGAAGAGGAAGGGACAGGCTTGCAGAGTTGAGCCAGGCAGAAGCTGATGACAGTGGCCTCGTGCCAAAGACCTTTACAAACGGTGTTGACAAATTGGAGCGTGTCCAAGGACAGAAGGCTGGGGAGTTAAGCCTGCCTTGAGAGGAACAGATGAGGAACCAGGAATGTTCACCCTAGAGTCAGGGCAGTATAGCCAAAGAAACAACAGTCACCCTTAAATCTTTGATGAGCTCTTATACAGGAGAACAAAGAAGGGCTGCCCCTAGGACTTTCATTCCTACAGAACTGAAATCGCCTGTGCAGAGCCCTGGGAAGTCTCACATTGATCGCTTTCACTGGCTTGGGTTTTGTTTCTTACTGAAGTTATAAAAATATTTGTGAACATAAGAATCTAATTTTAAAAAAGACATCATATCTGTTACATAAATTGAGTGGAATTTGATAAAGGATAAAACACTTTAATAAGCTCCATGTAAAATGTAACGCTATGTTTGCTTTATGTTTTCTATTCAGAATGACATTTTGCTCAGAAAACACGGATGATCTTCAACTTCTCCCAACCCAGGAGAAAATCCTTGTGAAATGTGAAACAAACTCTAAAAAATCAAACCGAAAGATCAGATGAGCTTTAATGAAGACCTGCTGTAAAGAATAAATGAATCCTATTCCTTATCTGGAACGGTTGCCTTATTTGGAAGCCAAAATTATATAAAGAATCTGGCATACAGTTTAGATTTAAAGGGGGCTATGTTTCACTATCATAAACTGAGTTTTTAAAACTATATTATACAACTATTTTCAAGTATTCAAGTATATTAAACTATTTTCAACTAAAAATTTCCCAGTTCTATCTCTGGTTAAATGCTGATATATGCAAATAAGTACAAATATAATGGCTATTTTAGATGTTTTTCTAATTTACAATGCCTTTTACAATTAAGTCAAATTTCCTGTATTTCCTTGCTAGTTTATTCTGATCAGGTTTTGAACCCTGCTGGAAAAATACATCTCTGTTATATAACTAGTGCTTCTATAAAGCAAAATTCTATTAATCATTAGTCATGTGTACCAAAGTACATACCCTTTAAGACAATGCAGTTCATAAAAGAAAAACTCTAATAGTTATACAACCTGTACAATTATTTCACTGAATCAAACACATGGAAGTAGAATTAGACCAAGACTACTAGTGACAACAATAAAAGCTGAATAGTTGACCTCACATCTACCTTTTTTTTTTTTTAAGTTAGCATGGTGGCTAGTCCCAGATACTAGGGCAGCTGAGGCAAGAGGCTGGCTTGAGCCCAGAAGTCAGAGACTGCAGTGAGCTATGATCATTCATTGCACTCCAGCCTAGGCAACAGAGAAAGAACCTATCAAAACAACAACAGCAAAAAAGGTGGATAATTGGTCATTTTAATAATCAAATTACTAATTTAATAAATATAATTATTTTACTAATGTCTGCAACAAAAGCTAACAGAAAATGTGGCATATCTCAAAGAGTTTGCCATAGATTGAATGTTTGTGTTTTCCCCAAATTCATAAGCTGAAGCTTAAACGCTATATGTGTTGGTATTTGAAGGTGGGGCCTTTGGAAGATGATTAGGTCATGAGGGTGGAGCCCTCATGAATGGGATTAGTGCCCTTAAAAGGGATAAAGGACCAGAGTACTCTGCCATGTGGATATCCAACAAAAAGGCAGCTATGCAAACCAAGAAGCAGAGCCTCACCAGACACCAGATCTGCAGTCACCTTGGTCTTGGACTTCCCATCCTCCAGAACTGTGAGAGAGAAGTATTTGTTGTTTAAGCCACTCAGTCTATGTTAATTCACTATAGTAACCTGAACTGACTGAGACAGAGCCAGATGACAAATTTCAAACTATCTAATAAATGAAATAATTATGTTTTAATCAGCAGATTCCATCACAAAGCACATGATGGCAACAGATACTAAATATAGTAGTCAGATATGTGTTTCACATAATCCAGAGAGGAGGAACATGCCAGGCACATTAAACAACCTAATTCAACATGCTCATAGGCTCAGTTATATACAGCCCATAATTTACATTCTCTTCACCAGAGCAGGGTAAACCAGGGCTCATGAAAACTGAAGTCTTGAAGAGCTGTCTGCCTCTGACAAATCAACTTTCAATTCTTTCAATTTCTGGCATGATTCACTTTTATTTCCCTTTGAAAGATCCACTAAACTAAGGAGTACTAGGGGTGGGAGGCAGGAAGAACAGCTGGGCAAGGTTTCAAAATGAAGCATTCTGCCTTGAATGCTAATCTTGCCTGCAAAAGTTTGACCCCACTTTGAGGTAAAGTGTGTGTGTGTGTGTGTGTGTACGTGTGTGTGTATGTGTGTAGAATTGATAGATGTTAAAATGAACACTATTTTCCATTATATCTAAAATACTAAGGTTTACAATAAAATCATATTTACATTGTATTGGCATGTTTCATCATTAATTATCCAGAAAAAAGTTAAAATATCATGTTTATGAAAACATTCTTTGCTATATATACTATAGAGTCCATGCATATGTATTTCAGGAGACATGTATAAGAATATTCATATGAAGGCCAAGTGCAGTAGCTCACTACTATAATCCCAGCACTTTGAGAGGCCAAGCCAGGAGGATTGCTTGAGGCCAGGAGTTCAAGACCAGCCAAGGCAACATAGTGAGATCTCATCTCTAAAAACAAACAAACAAACAAACAAACAAAAATTAACTGGGTGTGGTGCTCCTGTAGTCTCAGGTACTTGGGAGGCTGAGGCAGGGGGATTGCTTGAGGCCAGGAGTTCAAGACCAGCCTAGGCAATGTAGCAAGAAATTCATCTCCATAAAAAAAAAAAAAAAAGCCAGGCATGGTGACATGTGCCTGTAGTCCCAGCTAAGAGGAAGGCTGAGGCAAAAGGATCGCTTGAACCCAGGAAGTCAAGGCTGCAGTGAGCCATAAACATGCCACTGCACTCCAGCCTGAGTGACAGAGCGAGACCCACACTTGCAAGAGAAAGCCCAAATGTCCACCAGTACAATGCATAAATGGACTGTGGTATAGCCTTACTAATGGAATGTTATTCAGCCATGAAAAAGATGAACCAAAGCTACACACACAAGAAGAACAGGGCTGGGACCAGCATGAAGCAGTAACACTTCTAGTGTGCAAAATTTTATGAGGCATTCGTGTTTTGTATTTGCACAAAGATACAAAAAATAAATATACTATGATACAAACAAAACTAATCAATATTGTTAAGGATGGATAAATAGATGGCAAAACTTTAAGTAAAAGCAATAATAACCAAGTGCAGTGGCTCAAGCATGTAATCTCAGTACTTTGAGAAGTTGAGGGGAGAGGACTGCTTGAGCCCAGGAGTTCAAGACCAGCCTCAGCAACATAGTGAGAACTTCATCTCTACAAAAATAAAAATACAAGCCAGGCATGGTGGCAGGAGTCTGTAGTCCTTCACAGCTACTTGGGAGGCTGAGGAGGAAGGATCACCTGAGCCCAGGAGTTGGAGGCTTCAATGAGCTATGATCCCACCACTGTACTCCAGCCTGGGAAACACAGTGAAATCCTGTCCCCAAAATTTTTTTAATTAATTTTTTTTAAGTAATAAAATGATAACCACAAAAATGAAGCTGTGGTAACTCTAGGAAGAAGGAAAGGCACACCAGAATTCCAGGTGCTAGCAATATTCTACTTCTTTTTCTGGGTGATGGTTACACAGACATTCCATTTTTAAAATATTCTATAAACAATAGAAATATGTTTCATGCACTTTGTTATGGATGTCACATTTCACAATATAAAAAAACAAGAAAATAAAGGGCAGAGTTAAACAAACATGTTTCTTCTATAGTGTGATGTGTTTTGAAAATAATATGGTTTCACAGGAAATATAACTAGAAATTATCTCATTTTTAGTAAGAAAACTTGAAATGACAATACATCATAACATTTTGGGCAGAAAATTCAGTAAGCAACCAACGTGACAAGTGCTTTAATGGAACATTTGAAACTCCTCTTGGCGTGTCCAAATCTGGTTGCCAATTCTGTTTTCAGTGGATTATTTTCCCTTGGGGAGATGTGTTCATTGACATCACATTTTCTTAAGTACATTCGAGTAGGGAAGTCAAATTGGGAAACTGAATAATGCAGCCACATCTGTTCTCGCACATGCAAGACGCTGGTTCAGGAACTGATGAAAGTACCTCTCTCCAAAGAATCTGCATTTATGAGCCCACTCAGGGAAGATAATGCCATCCTGCCTTTCAGGCAAAAGTTTGTTTGTGCTACTCCCTGTAAGAGAGCACAAGGGGAGACACAGAGCCCGAGGACACCGCAGCTGGGCTCTTTGAGGTAAGGTGGAGAGAAGGAATCAGGCACACACCATTCAACACCCATATCTCTGCATTCTACTTCATCACAAGGCTCAATGTCCTCATGTTCACCTTGAGCCATGTTGGTCACAAATATTTCAAAAGCTTCGACTGCATGACATATCTGTGGGGTAGCAAGGCAATGGGCAAAGTCACCCAGTGCGACGCTTGCTCTCCCACAGAGGCTGGGCCAGAGACAATCAGATGAATGGAAAATAAGCACACAAGCAGGGGGATCATCCCCCAAGTCACCATCTACCTGCTAACTTTTTCTTATAATACATGCTCCTACCTGAATCCCAACAAGCTATACATGAAAAACGGCCTTCAACACACCTCACTCCTGCCTATCTCTGTCCTTTCTTATATGTCCCTCCTTTTCCTCTCACCTCTAGAATTTTCTCTTCTCTGTCAGAGTCCTATTTATCTATCCAGGCCCAGTTATAGTCACCAGATGTTCCCTAGCCCAGTCAGCCCATGGGGATCTTTCTCCTTCTGAGTGCTAGCTGTCTCATACGTGATGTTTTCTGCCACCTCCCTGGCCCTTAGTTATCAGTATGCTGCTGATTCTCAGACCTCTCAGCCTCCATGCTGCTCCTTGACCTCTGCTCACCCATTCCAGGTGTGTCCTCTGCAAGGCCCAGGCCTCCTTCCCTACCTACCAGTTTCTCTCTGTTTAGACAATCTCACCCACTCCCACGGCTTTATTTATGAAGGGACTCCCCAGAAATGAAATTATTTTTTGGAGGGCAAGCCCCTTGTAATACAGGCTTCCCCCCAGATAAGTGTTCTAGGAACCCATTGGCATTAGTGTGCCAGCTAGCACTGTTGTGAGAGGCTTGGTTCAGCTTCAGTGAGATTTTTTTTTTTTTTTTTTAGATTCTTTCAACGTATTTGCCCATTTCATGATGGGTGATTTACAAGCACACCTGTCCACACAGTGCTGAGTGTTTAGCAGTTTTTGACCAAAAACGGCATGCCCCTATGCCTCACCCTCCCTTTTCACTGGATCTCACCCTGAGTGACTTTTTTTTTTTGTTTCCCCAGATGAAAAAAGTCTTCAAAGGGAATCATCTTCAAAGGGAATCGTCCTGTCGATGTGGAAGAGGTTAAACAAAAAATGGAAGAAGCACCGAAAGCCATCAAAATGGACAAGTTCAAAAACTGTTTTGTGCAGTGGAAAAAGCATCTCAATAGGTATACTGTATCAAAGGAAGACTACTTTGAAGGTGACTGACGTTTAGATATGTAAGAATAAATACACAATTTCTTATAAATAAATTCCAGGTTTCTTTGGGTCTCCCTCGTATAGCCAACCGTGTAGGCCAACCATTACCACAGTGGAGCTCCAGTGTGGCCCTCTCTCCAGAGGCTACTCCCGAGTATCCAACTACCCACTCAACTGTTACCTTTGTTAGGCTAGACAGGCAGTTAGGCAGACATGAGAAGGTTAAAGCAGAGGTCCAGAAGGTGGCGCCCATGAAGGAAGGAATACCCCAGGAATGCCCAACAATCATTCACGATGGGGCCATAATTGTCAACTTGTAGCTGAGAACATCCTGGGAAGTGGGAGAACAAAGCAAAGAAGGGATTCCATGGAGTAGCGCAGGTGCCCCAAAACCAACTTGTCTGCTATATGACTTTCCTGGGGTGGCAGTAACAAGCAACACTGGCATTAGGTAGGATTTGTATTGACCACCGGGCCCCACACATGCGCAGAAGCCCTCGGTTATATCACATCCCCAACCCTGGTGGAGACCATGCAAAATCAGGGAAGAGATCAAAAAAGAGAAGTTAGGAAATACAAAGAAACACAACACATGCCCTCAGGGTTGTTCCCAGTTGGGTCAGCCTACTCTGTCCTCTTTCGGATTATACTCTCTCTTGCCCAAATAAAGCTTTTCCTCGCTTCACTGTTCTGTCTCTTGGTTAAATTCTTTCCTCCAAGAAGTCATGAACTGGGGATGTGCTGCTGAATTCCCAAGGAGGAAACACCCCTGTGCTGTTTCATAAATTCTGGATGCCCAAAACTGAGTCCATGACCCCCTATCCCTTGCCCCTGCCTGTCCCTTTCTCCATGTGCTCTGTCTCAGTGAATGTCATCACCATTCACACCAATACTGGACTCTGAAGGGTCATCCTTAATGTTTCCTCTCCTTTCCCCCTACAATCAAACAATCACCAATATCTTAAACATGGCTACATCTTTGCCTCTCTCCTGCCGTCATCCCAGCCCAGACCACTGCTATTTCTTACCTGGACATTTGCAACAACTTTCAGCTCATCCCCAGACCCACTCTTCCCTCTCAATTCATTCCTATCACAGCAGTCAGAGTGATCCAAAAAAAGATTAGATCATACCATTTTCCTGCTGAAAGTCCTCTCAATAATCTCCCATGCTCTTTGGAAAAGTCCAAAATAATTGCCCTGGCCTTCAAGACCCCAGTCAAGTCCCTACTTTTTCTCTCCAGTCTTATCTCCCACTACTCTCTGTCTCACGAGGTCATTCTGTGTCTCCAGCCCAGCCAGCATTTAAGAACTGCCTGGGAAATTTTAAAATCTAGCCTTGCCTCAGCCCCTCCACTAGAGATTTTTTACTTACTTGGTCTAGAGCGGTCTGGGACATTAAGACGGTCAAACGCTTTCCAGGTGATTCTAACATGCACTACATTGGAGAACTGTAGGTCTAGACACATTGGTGATCTCAGTTCCTTCAAGAGCACAAATCTCTGGGGGGATGAGAGGGGAAGAGGGCATGACACACCACTGAGAAAAAGATAAGCTGTGACCCCCATGGCATTCTAGCCCCACAGAAGACAGTGAACCTACATACGCACACACAATAATTGTTACTACAAGCAGCATCTGAGAAAGTCATTGTACAAAGATTCTTTGTAACCAAGGAGCTCATACAGAGCCTATACCACTGAAAGCACCAGAGCCAGAGCTAGACAAGTTATAAATTAGACACATTACAGTTACATCCCTAAGGAGGGAAAAATTGAGTCAAAAACAAATCTAATAATAATAAGAAATAGCCTACCCAAATAGAAGGAACCAGAAAAATAATCTTGGCAATATGAAACAAACAAATAAACAAACAAAATACTGAGTTTTTCAACACTCCCAAAATACCATACTAACTCTTCAGCAATGGACCCTAACCAAAATGAAATCCTTGAAATTCCAGAGATAGAATCCAAAGGGTTCTACAACATAAAGAAATTTTTTTAAAAAACAAAATTATTCAAGCTATAAATGAAAAATTCTCCCAAGAGATAGACACTTTAAAAAAAAGTCGAACTTTTAAAAATAAAAGACTCATTTTGAAAAGAACAAAATTCAGTGGAAAGTTTTAACAATGGTTGGATATGACGGCACACACCTGAGGTCCCAGTTACTAGGGAGGCTGAGGTGGAAGGATCACTTGAGCCTGGGAGTTTGTGGCTACAATGCACCATGATGGTGCCACCGTACTCCAGTCTAGACAACAGAGTGAGACACTGACTCAACAAAGAAAGAAAAATGAGAGGAAAGGAGGGAAGGAGGGAGAAGGCAGGGAGGGGGAGAGAGAGAGAAAGAGAGAAAGTTTTAACAGTAGACTAGAAGTAAAAGCATCTCAGAACTTGAAGATAAGCCTTTCAAATTAACTCAGTCGACAATAAAGAAAAAAAATCAGGAGAATGGAGTAAAGGTTCCAAGCAAAGTAGGATTATGTAAAATATTTAAACCTAAGAATTATAGGCATTCTTCAGGAAGAAGAGAAAGCAACAGGTTTGAAAGACCTAGATCCCTTGCATGTACAGTTCACAATAGGGTTTGTGCTCCTACGAGCACTGTTGATTTGAGGGAATAATTCCCTGAGAAATCCTTTCCTGGTCTTGCTAGGTTGGAAGTTTGTATGTTTCTAAGAATTTATACATTTTCTCTAGATCAGCTGTCCCCAAGCTATTTGGCACCAGGGGCCAGTTTTGCAGAAGACAATTTTTCGAATTCCCCAGGGATTGGGGGTGTTCGGAATGATTAAGGCACATTACATTTATTGTGCACTTTATTTTTATTATTATTATATTGCAACATATAATTAAATGTATAGCATCATGACCTCAGCACCACCTCAAATCATTGGGCATTAGATTCTCATAAGGAGTGCACAACCTAGATCCCTCACATGTACAGTTCACAATAGGGTTTGTGCTCCTACAAGCACTGGTGATCTGACAGGAGGCAGAACTCAGGTGGTAATGTGAGTGATGGGGAGTAACTATAAATACAGATAAAGCTTCAGTCACTTGCCCACTGCTCACCTTCCTAAGAGGCCATAGACTGGTACCCCTGCTCTAGGCTAGTTGGGGACTCCTGTTCTAGACTGTCTAGTTTGTTTGCATAGAAGTGTTCATAATAATCTAAGATGGTCTTTTGTATTTCAGTGATATCAGTTGTAATGTAGATTTAAATATACAGATACAAAAAGCCCCAAGAAATCCTGGAAGAGTCACTGCGAAAAGGTCATTCCCAAGGCATATGCAACAGAGGAAAGAATTTTTAAGAGCAGAGAGACAAAAGCATCAAATAACTTTTAAAGATAAACCTATCAGACAAACAACAGACTTCTCAGCAGAAATCCTACAAGCCAGAAGAATTTGGGGCCCTACCTTCAATCTTCTCAAACAGAATAACTGTCAACCAAGGATGTTGTATCCTGTAAAACTAAGTTTCATAAATGAATAAAAAATAAAGTTTTTCTCAGATAGGCAAACATAGGACATTTGTCACCACAAGACTGGTTCTACAAGAAATACTCAGAAGAGTTCTAAATATTGAAACAAAAGGTAGAAACACACCAGTAGAAAACACTGGGAATTATAAAGCTTACAGTGCTTACAACATAATAGAGAAAAAAAAGGAACCAGGTAACAATCAACATGATGAATGGAAGATTACCTTACATATTATTACTAACCCTGAATGTGAATAGTCTCAATGTCCCAGTTAACAGATACAGCTTGGCAGAATGGATTAAAAAAAACATAATCCAAATATCTGCTGCCTTAAAGAGACCCACTTAACACACAAAGACTCCTACAAATTCAAGGTAAAGAGGTAGAAAAAAATATTCCAAGCTAATGAAAAACAAAAATGAGCAGAAGTAGCCGTTCTCATATCAGATAAAACAGACTTTAACCATGTCAAAAGACAAAGAAGGTTATTATATATTGATAAAGGAATCAATTCAACTAGAAGATATAACACTTTCAAATATATATGTACCTAACACCAGAACTCCCAGTTTTATAAAACAAATACTATTAGACCTAAGAAAAGAGACAGACAGCAATACGTTAATAGTGGGAGACTTCAACACTCCAATGACAGAAATTGACAGATCATCAAGACAGAAAATCAACAAAGAAACATTGGTGTTAAACTGTGTTGGGAGCTGGCCATGGAGGCCCGCCTGAGCATTAGGGATCCAGGTGGGCTGCGGACCCTGAGACCACTAGGATGAGTTCAGGAGCTGATGGCCCATTCTCTCTTCCCTTCTTTGCTGTTTGGCTCGTCCCACTAGCGGGGACTTTGATGATCTAAGCATGAAGCTCTGAGAGTACGACAGGCATGACTTACTTTAGGAGTCCATTGTTCCCGTTTCTCACAGACTGCGATTTTGGCTTTAAACTTAACATAATTCAAACTCAGGTCACATTTGGGAGCCTTTAATACGGTACAAGCTTCTTTTAAGATTTAAAAGTATATTTGTAGAGTTAGTATATACATATAAAGTGCTGTTTCAACCTTAATAATATATATAATTATCTAGAGTTACAAGAAACGGCCCAGCACGAACTTCGGTCTGGGCCACATTCCTAAGGGCCTGGCTTGTACTTTGAACTGGGCTGCATTCTTTTAAACCGGTCTTAGCTACAGTTAGTATAGGGTTTTTTCTACTTGTTATAGAAATTGAATTTATTTTATTCATAGAAAGTATTGTAGAATAGGTCATGCTAATGTCAGGGAATTATGTTAGTTGTTCAAGCATGATCAATCATGATATTTTGAGGTTTAATAAGAATACAGCTGACTTTAGAAATTTCATTGTTCCCATTTTCTACTATTGTGGTTTTGGCCTTAGTACAATTTACAGCTTATATTTGGGTTTTATTTTTAGAAGCTTTATTGCTGATGATCAGCTTTATATATTAGGATTCGGAATTAGAAACTTTTATAGAAATTAAGATAGATATATAGGATTTTAGAACAGCCATTTTGTTAAGAGATTTTAATGAATTGTTCCTAGAAATGGCCCAGCATGATCTTTTGACTGGGCCACATTCTTTAGGAACTGGGTTGGGCTATAATTAAGAGTTTCTACAGTGTAGGTAGAATTAGTGTAAAATAGAAAGGAATTAAGATTTAAGCTAGTCATTAGGTGTTGTGTATGCATAAGTTTTAAAAGTTATTGATCATTGGAATATTATGATGTTAGAAATTGTTGTATTGCTTTTGAGGAATATTAACCAAGCATGAGGAACAGTGAGATAATTTTCAGATTGCCCTTCCTCATGCTTGAGGAAACACCTGGTGGGTGGGGGATACCCCTCACCCACCTGGCTTTGTGTTCATGTAAATGTCTTGTGATTTAATTGGGATTGCCCTTCCTCATGCTTGAGGAAACACCTGGTGGGTGGGGGACACCCCTCATCCACCTGGTTTTGTGTTCACGTGAAAGGTTTGTGAGACTGTCTGTGTAAAATTTGGGGATAAATACCCGCTGTAACTTCCAATAAATGACTTCTGCTTAATCCATTGAACAGTTGTCCATTTTCTTTCTTTCTCTTTCTTTCTTTTAATATCTATCCCTCCATCTTTCTTTCTTTTACTATCTATCCCTCCTACAGAATCGGCTTCTGCACTAGACAGAGTCCAGTCTCTTTCTTTCTTTCTTTTAATATCTGTCCTACAGAATCGGCTTCTGCACTAGACAGAGTCCAGTCTCTTTCTTTCTCCCCCCTTTTACTTTCTTTCTCTTTATCTCTCCAGAATAATCGCCGACACCGCCACACCTCCCAAGGGACCCCCTGAATCTCTGCAGAGGCTGGTCCCCTGCAAAACTGGACCCTAGAGCAGATGAACCTAATAGACATCTACAAAACATTCTATCTTAAAACTACAGAGTATACATTTTTCTAATCAGCAAAAGGAACATTCTCCAAGACAGACCATATGATAGGCCAAAAATCAAGTCTCATCAAATTAAAAAAAATAGAAATCATATCAAGCACCTTTTCAGATCACAGTGAAATAAAACTGGAAATTAACTCCAAGAACTCTCAAAACCAAACAAATACATGGAAACTAAACAATCTGCTCCTGAATGATCCTTGGGTCAGCAATTAAATCAAGATGGAAATTTTAAAATTTCTCAAAATGAATGATATCAATGATACAAGTTATCAAAAATCTCTAGGGCACTGTGCTCAGAGGAAAATTTATAGTGCTTAATGCCCACATTAAAAAGACTGAAATGTCACATATTGGCAACCTAATGTTGTAACTCAAGGAACTAGAAAAGCAGAAGGAAATCAAACCCAAAGCCAGCAGAAGAAAATAAAAAACAAAAATAAGAGAAGCACTAAATGAAATTTTTAAAAATTGGTTCTATGAAAAAAATAATCAAAATTGATAGACCACTAGCAACATTAATTAAGAAAAGAATAGAGACAATTACAGTTCAAATTAGCTAGATCAGAAATGGAAACGAAAACATTACAACTGATACCATGGAAATGCAAAAGACCACCCAAGATTATTATGAACTCCTCTATGCAAAACAACAACAACAACAACAACAAACTAGGCAATCTAGAGGAAATAGATAAATTCTTGGAAACATACAAACCTCTAACCTAAGTTCAGGAAAGAATAGAAACCCTGAATAAACTAATAATGAATAGTGAGATTAAATCAGTAATTAAAAGTTTCTCAAGAAAAAGATGTCCAAGATCTGACAGTCTTATAGATGAATTCCACTGGACTTTCAAAGAAGAACTGGTACCAATCCTTCTAAAACTGTTCCATAAGATTGAAAAGGAGGGAATTTTCTCTCATTCTATGAAGTCAGTATACCAAAGCCAAAGAACTCAAAGATGACACTAACAAATGGAAAAATATTCCATGTCCTTGGATTGAAAGAATCAACATTGTTAAGATGTCCATCCCACCCAAGGCAATCTACAGATTTAAAGCAATATCCATTAAATTACCAGCAGCATTCTTCTCAGACCTGGAATCAACAATACAGGAATTCACATGGAAACATAAATGACCACGAATAGCCAAAACAAACAAACAAACAACAAAAAAAACAAAGCAGGAGGTATTACACTCCCAGACTTTAAACCTTATTATAAAACTACAATAATCAAAACATCCTGGTACTGGTACAAGACCGATGGAACAGGATAGAGATTCCAGAAGTAAAACCTCAATTTCTCAACCAATTCATCTTCAACAAAACCTCAACCAATAATCACTGGGGAGAGGAGAACCTATTCAGTAAATGGTGCTGAGAAAACTGGCTGACCACATGCAGAAGATTGAAACGAGACCCCTACCTATCACCATACACAAAAGTCAACTCTAAATGGATCAAACACCTAAACGTAAAACCTCAAACTATAAGAACCTTAGAAAATGTAGGAGACACCCTTATGGAAATTGGAACTGGCAACCAATTCCTGATCAAAATCCCAAGTGCATAAAAGATAAGATAAAAAGTGTGACCTCATCAAGCTGACAAGCTTCTGCAAAGCCAAAGAAACCTTCAAGAGGCAGGGAGACAGCCCACGGACTGGGAAAAAATATTTGCCAACTATAAATCTGACAAAGGTCTAACATCTAGGATCTACAAGGAATTCAAACATGCTGAAAAGAAAAAAACAAACAGCCCTATTACAAAGTGGGCAAAAGATATGAATAGGCACTTCTCAAAAGAAGACATATGAGCAGCCAACAGATACATGAAAAAATGTTCAGCCTCACTAGTCATCAAAGAAATGTATATTAAAACCATACCGAGATACTATCTAACTCCAGTCAGGATGGCTATCATCAATAACTCAAAAAACAACAGATGCTGGAGAGAATGTGGGGAAAAGAAAACACTTCTACACTCTTGGTGGGAGTGTAAACTTGTACAACCTTTGTGGAAAACAGTGTGACAATTCCCAAAAGGTCTAAAAATTGATCTTCCATACGACCCCACAATCCTCCTACTGGGAATATACCTGGAGGAACTCAAATCACTCTATGAAGAAGATAACTGCACACGCTTATTTATTGCAACATTGATCATAATAGTAAAAATATGGAACCAACCATGCTGCCCATCGAAACTGGACTGGATAAAAAAAATGTGTTATATATATACACAATGGAATATTACACAGCCATAAAGAGGGACAAAATTATGAACTTCACAGCAACCTGGATGGACTTAGAGTCTATAATACTGAGTGATCTATCAAGAAACAAAGAACTGAGTATCACATGTTCTCACTCATTAAGTGGTCCTTGAACAAGTATCATAATACTATAAGATAAGGATTGTCAGTAGTGGGAAATTGCTGGTGGGTGGGGGCAGGATTGACAGTAGTGGGATTCTGCTGGGAGTAGGGGGGGTCACCTCATCAACAAGGGAATATGCATAATGAAAGTTTGTATACTTAACCCTGAATGGTACCCCATATCTTTAAATAAAAAATTTAAAAAAAAGAAAAAGTACTCAACATCACTAATCTTCAGGGAAATGAAAATTAAAACTACAATGAGATACTACCTTACACAGTCAGAATGGTCATTATTAAAAAATCAAAAAACAATAGATGTTGGCACAGACTCAGTAAAAGGGGAATGCTTATACTCTCTTCCTTTGGGTAGCTGTACTACTTTCTATGAAATTTGGTATGGAGATTTCTGAACGAACTAAAAGTAGATCTACCATTAAATTCAGAAATCCCACTACTTGAAGTCTACCTGAAGGAACACAGGTTGTTATACAAAAAAAGACTCAGATGTTTATCACAGCCCAATTCACAATTGCAAAGATTTGTAATCAACCTAAATGCCTATCAACTGATCTGTGGATAATGATAATGTGATAAATAATGTCTTTTGCTGCAACTTGGATAGAATGGGAGACCATCATCCTAAGTGAAGTAATGAGGAACAGAAAACCAAACACTGCATGCTCTCATTTATAAGTGGGAGCTAAGCTAAGGATCTGCAAAGGCATATGGAAATGGTATGATAGACATTGAAGACACAGAATGGGAGGGAGGGAAAGGGGGCAGGGATGAAAAATGATCTATCGGGTGCAATGTGCACAGGTGGAGGCGGTGGGTACACTTAAAGCCCAGACTTCTTCACCACCATACAATGCATCCATGTAGCCAAAAAACATTTAACACCTAAAGTTTCTGAAATTTTCTTTAAAAAGAAAAATGCTGCATTTGGCCTGGTTCAGTAACTCACACTTGTAATTCCAGCAATTTAGGACGCTGAAATGGGTGGATCACTTGAGGCCAGGAGTTCAAGACCAGTCTGAGCAACTCAGTGAGACCCCCCATTTCAACAAAATATTTTGAAACAATTTTTAAAAGAAAAATGTGTTATCATCCTTATACATATATCTTTGTATATAATCATTTGTGGAAAACATTTCTAACAGAAGAATTTCTAGGTCAAATAATAAATACTTTTAATTGAATAGATGTTGCCATATTGCAACAAAGGAACACTTTGCAGTTCTGTCAGCGATGTATGAGTACCTGTTCCCTACTCCCTACCTCCTTCCAGGGCAGAAATATTTATTGCTCATTTTAGTTTTTGCTAGTCTGATGGATGTAAGTCACTTTACATTTCCCTCCCAACTACTGAGTTTGAGAATCTGCTCATATGTTTATTAGATTTGTTTTACTGTGAATTAACTGTTCAAATCCCATTTTCTTTTAGAATGCTTCTTCTTCTTGTCAGCTTGAAGAACTACATACTTTATGGAATATATCAACCCTTTATCTTTCTTTTTCTTTGCAAATAATTTTCCAAATCTATTCCTCTACTGATTTTAATTATAGTATTCTTTGCTATATTTTGATTTTTTGAGGTCTAAAAAGTCTAACATTTCTAAGATATGGATTTGCTGACCTAGTTAAAGTCTCTCATTGTTGAAATACAAATTGATCCACACTCTTTTTTTAGGAGTGGAAGAAACTATCATTGTCACACTTTGATATTCTATAGCTTTTATCTATGGCCTTGAATAGGCTAGATAGATTATATTGTGTTGATCACTCACTTTTTTAATTAGGGAAAAACTCAGACATGAGGCCATCTGGACCTTGTGCTTTTGCATGTAATATTCTTAGATTTTTCAGTTTTCACTTGCCTATGGCATAATTTATTAAAATTATTTTTGAAAAATATCTTCAAGCAAAAGAGGTACAAAGTTATATATGTATGATCATAATAATGAGTAAATGAAAGCATTACATTAAAGCACAGGGAAAATTCAAAACAATACTCTAAGATTCCAACAATTCTTCCTGGGGTAGTTGAATCAAATGGGCACATTTATCACAAGAAAGAGGATAAACTATAGAAATGCTAAGTAGTGCTCTGTCCAACTTTAAGCCTACATATAATCTGCAAAAAGGAAAAAAGCTGTAAAGCTAAATAGTTCAGTCAACTATCAAGAGAAACTATTATGAAGAATAATAGTATTCCTCCCAATTTCTAGAGATTCTGTTCTTAAGAGTGTATTAAGGCTGGGTGCAGTGACTCACGCCTATAATCCCAGCCTGAGTCCAGGAGTTTGAGACCAGCCTGGGCAACATGGCAAGACCTTGTCTCTACAATAAATAAAATAATTAGCCAAGCGTGGTGGTGCATGCCTGTAGTCCCAACTACTCAGGAGGCTGAGGTGGAAGGATCACCTGAGCCCAGCAGGTCAAAGTTTTGGTGGCCGTCATTGTGTCACTGCACTTCAGCCTGGGCGACAGTGAGAGACACTGACTCAAAAAAAAGAAAAGAGTATATTTAAATGCTGTCTTTTTAGAAAGTACATTTGGAGTAGTTTTTTGTTTGTTTGTTTTTTGAGTTGGAGTCTAACTCCGTCGCCCAGACTGGAGTGCAGTGACCGCTCCCGGCCACCGCAGCCTCGACCTGCTGGGCTCCAGCGGTCTTTCCACCTCAGCCTTCCGAGTAGCCGGAACTACAGGCGCGCGCTACCACGCCCGGCTAATTTTTTGATTTATTGTAGAGATGGGGGTCTCGTCAAGTTGCCCAGGCGGGTTTCGAACCCGTGGGCTCAGGCAATCCGCTCACCTCAGCCCCCCAAGCGCGGGATTACAGGCTGAGCCACAGAGCCCAGCTTCGAGTAGTTCTAAGTATGTTCAATCCCTGAGTGATTGGTAGATTCATTCCCTGCGTAATAGATCACTGAACAGCCCGCAGGTTTGTTTTCTACCTTACATACTGACATTCTAAACAGAATCAGATAGATGTAAAATTAGTCTTACTACTATTTGTAATTTTTTTTTTGAGTTGGCGTCTCACTCTGTCGCCCAGACTGGAGTGCAGTGGCCGCTCCCGGCCACCGCAGCCTCGACCTTCCGGATTCCGGCGATCCTTCCGCCTCAGCCTTCCACGTAGCTGGAACTACAGGCGTGCACTACTACGCCCGACTGATTTTTTTATTTATTGTAGAGATGAGGTCTCACTGCCCAGGCGGGTCTCTAACCCGCGGGCTAGGCAATCCACTCACCTCAGCCTCCCAAAGGCGCGGGATTACAGGCTGAGCCACCGAGCCTGGCTTATTTGTATTTTTTAACAATGACATATAATAACATAAAATAGGCCCCTTAATTTAGGGATATAAAGTAAGGTAGGAGGTCTAATATACTTAAACAAAAAGAATTTCTAAAAACATTTAATGAACTACAATAGGTTATTTTTGTAAAATCTTGTTTTATTCTCAACTAGAATAAAAACCATGAAATTAAAAGATCATTATAATAAGTATAAATGACATCCAGGTTAATATGAGTCCAGTTAACTTTTTAAAAGAAAGTTCGAGGCAATGTTTTTTTCTTTCCATGAGGGAAGCTTTTAAATTTCTAGTCAGGGTCAGAACTAGAGTGAGAACTCTAGTGAACTAAGCAAGCCATAGATCACAAAATCCAAAGAAGCAACAATGGGCAAATGCCAACCCCTCCCTGTGTGGCGTGAGAATTGGTGCTTCCTGAGGAGTGAGGTGCCTGGGGGCCAGGGCTGGCTTGTTTCCTTGAATTTTGTGCCCTGGCACCTCACTTGTCTCTTCCTAATCCCAGTTCTGCATATATTAATTCCTTCTTCATATTTTCTTTTGTTTTATTTTTTGGTTCTTTCCATAGAACTTGCTCTGTAGAAAAGCAAGTACTTTCACTTTTAGTCATTCTTCTTTAATGACCACAGTATGTAAGGCTGTACATTTTCCTCCGAGTACAGATTTTGATACAAAGTATTCTTCTTTCACTACTTTCTAGATAGTTCACAGTATTAGCTTTATGTTGCTCTTTGTTCCAAAAGTAATCCAGAAAGTATGTCTCAATTTATAAATAGGCTCTTCTGATTGCTTTTAAAATTTTGTTATTTATTTCTAATTGTAGTAATGTGGCTACAAAACCTCTCATTTCTAAATTTGCTAAGGCTTTCTTTGTGATCAAGTACATAGTCAATTTTTATAATGTTCTGTTGGATATATGAAAACATTATGTGTTTTACCTGAGAAACTTAAGATTACATATCTACTAAAGTATGTTGATCATTTTATTCTTCTATATGCTTATTCTTTGTATATTAAACCTAATTCTTTTTTTCTTTTTGAGCTGGGATCACACTCTCTCATCCAGGCTGGAGCACAGTGCCACAATTATGGCTCACCACAGCCTGGACCTCCCAGGCTCAGGCACTCTTTCCACCTCAGTCCTCCAAGTAGCTGGAACTCCGGATTCATGTCACTATGCCTGGCTAATTATTTTATTTTTTGTAGAGATGAGGGCTTGCTATGTTGCTCAGACTGGTGTCAAACTCCTGGGTTCAAGCAATCCTCTCCTCTCAGTCTCCCAAAGTGCTGTGATTACAGGCATGAGCCTGAACCACCATGCCTCACCAGTTCTTAAAAATGTTTTAAAATTGACTCTACTTTTATCAAGTTGTGTTCGCATTTACATTGTTTGGTAGACATAAATTTACTAATGTTAATTCTGCTTCATAAAGTGTGCCTTATATTGTTATATATTTATTTTTTATAGTGCCTCTAACATTAAATTCCTTCCTTTGTAGTGCCTCTAACATTAAGTTCCTTCTTGTCTGACAATCTTATTTTCTTTTCATCTTTGTTTCTCTTTATTTTCAACTTTTCTTTACACTTGTTTCTTTAAAACTTTGCTTTAGATATTTTTCTTCCAGAGTATAGTTAGTTTATGTTTTTAACTCCAAGTGTCTCTTTTAATAAGAAAATCTAGTTCATTCACATTTAGTGAAAGAGTGGACTTTTCCCACTATTCTTATTTATTCATTGGTTTTACTAATTATTTTCTCCTTTTACTTATCTTTATTTTTGCACTTTGATTAGATTCATATTTCCCTGTTCCATCTTGTTGATATGACTTTTGTAGATTTTCATTCTATTTCCAGTTACTTTCCCTTTCCTATTGCTCATAATCAGGTATTTTTTACCATTATATGAAAATGAGACACATAGTTCTCTCACAAAATACTGTATTCCTCTACTACTTCCACTCCTCACTCCAAACTTTAGAATACTTTCACTTCCCCCATCAGTTGCACAGCCACTCCCCAGATAAGAACTTTGGAACATTTCCTTCCTTTCCACCCATTTCTGATGCCCAGATTTGCTGAGATTAACTTATTATTTTTAGCACCAGACTGTCGTTAAGAGTCATCAGGCAGATAGTGGTGTGATCAACTTAGGAAGACTTTTACAGAGTGGACCCAGCAACACACAGAGAACTAGAAGTATCCAGGTGCTGCTAATACATTGTGATTTGGGTGATGACTCCCTTTACTACTCATCTCAGATTTTATATTCTTCCAGTCCTTCCCAACTCTTCTGGAGACTGACTCTGCATTTATTTCATCACTAAGTAAAAGGAAGCACGTTCTCAGGTGCTTTTGTAAGCATGAACCAAAGATTCAGGAGGGCCAACCTGCAGGTCTGTCTAGGTCAATTTCCATACTGCTCTTTTCTCTCGGTGGTTAGCAGTTTTCCATATTGTAGCTTCCAGTGTCATAGGTAAGCAGTCCGATGCCAGGATGATTATTTCTCCTGTAGGAGTATCTTTTTCTTCTCTATGGAAATGTGCAATAATTTTCTCTACTCTTGTAGCTCAGAGACATAAAATGCCTAGGAGTGTCTCTCGATCATCAAGCCTTCCTAGAATTCTTTGAGATGCAAAGTCTCTTCATCCCAGAAACTTTTGTTATATTTTCAGTTGTCTCTTCTGTTATATCCCTTAACTCCCTCTGGATTTCTACTATCTCCTGCATTCTGTCTCTTTGTAATTTTGTTCTGTGCTTGGAGGTGGATCTTTCTCTGACACTGATTCAGACATTAATAGTGACTGCTTTCTCCTTCAATTCATCTCTTGGAACTTTTTGGTCCAAAATCATTCTTTTTTTTTGAGGGAGTGATCTCAGAAAATCAGTTTTAGTGTGTTGTACTTGTATTTCCTCTTCTTATTCTTTTGTTCAAGTTATCTATGCCAGCAGCTATTTCTGTACTTTAAATCCTCTCCTTGGCTACTGGGCCCCGTTAGGAATCTTCTTTTCCTTTGTTTGTTCACTGGGGACTCTGTTCCAGGTACTGAGTTCTCTTAAGTGGCAGCATTCCGAAAACGGTAGAAGGAACAGCAGTCTCAGCCTCCCCAGGCTCAAGCTCAGCAGCAGATGTGTTACTGGTCCGCTGGTAAGGCCCTAGGAGGAAGTCTCTTTATTCCCTTCCTAGTCTTCTCAACCTCTATCATAGCAGTCCCCAACCTTTTTGGTATCAGGAACTAGTTTTGTGGAAGAAAGTTCTTCCACAGACTGGTGGGGGGGTGATGGTTTCAGGATGATTCAAGTGCCTTACATGTATTGTGCACGCTATTTCTATTATTATTATTACGTTATAATAGGCAATAAAATAATTAAATAACTCACCATAATGCAGAATCAGTGGGAGGCCTGAGCTTGTCTTCCTGCAACTAGACAGTCCCATTTGGGGGTGATGGGAGATGGTGACACCAAAATGTGTTGCTTATGACCAGTCTACTCCTTAATCTCATTTTGGTTGCTGTCACTACAGAAAACCCTGTTTCACAAAGATAAGATGTTGGAAATAGAAGCAGGCTTTTCAGTGCTTTGTGGCAATCTCGGATATATACTGTCTTGACTTTAATCCAGAATGTATGAAGATTTAAAGTTGTCTCAAAAATACTTTTAAGGCGACCGTCATTTGCGATCTCGAGCAGTTGATCTTCTTCTAGCACGGACAAAGTCGATTCACCTGCCTTATTCACAAATGGGTCACAGATCCAGTTCAGGGGTCTTTTGTGGTTGGAAAGTAATGCTTAATGCTCAATTCTTTTGAAAGCTGAGATAGGTGATTTTGCACCAGCTGGGAGAAAGAAGGCTCAGGCTCAGTCTTTTTCAAAACTCTCTGCTAATGTTTGAAACATGTCAAAAATTCCAGTATTCACTAGTTGTCCCATAATTCCAGTTTGGCTTTGAATGTATCCACTTTATCTGCTGTCTTGAACACAGTTGTCATTCTCCCCTGAAGTGACAGGTTAAGTTTGTTGAGTAGGTTAAATATGTCACACATGTAAGCAAGTTTTGTGACCCATTTTATGTCACTGAAATGTGCTGCCAATGGTTACTGTTTTTCTAAAAGAAATCTCCGGAGCAATTCTCATAACTTAAAAACTCTGACCAGTGATCTACCTTTAGAAAGTCATCTCACTTATGTGACTAAGAAAAGATGTGTGTGCCCTGCGTCCATCTCACAGAGCCGCACGAAAAGATGTGATTAAGGGCATGTACTTTAATGTGATTGATAATTTTAATCACATCCTGCAAAACACTAAGTTCAGGGGACAATTTTGGCTAGCTAGCATTTCTCTATGAATGACACAGAGCACAGACTCACATTCAGAAGTGACCTCTTTGATCCAAGTAGTGAAACTTGCACATACCGTCCATGCATATACTGACACAAAATGACCAATTTCATTTTCCTGACACGTAATTGAAGACTTGAATAGTTCTGCAGCTGTGGTATTGGTTGGCAAAAAAAAAAAAAGTGCATATAACATGTTCTCGTGCACATCCTCCTGAACAATATGTTGCTCAAAAACAAGCACTGTTGCCTTGTTGTCAACATCAGTAGACTCTTCAACTTGGATTGTGTACCATGACTCATTAATCCTCTCTAACAATTGTGCCTCAATATCCTCTGCTATTTCATTAATTCATCTAGTTATGTATGGTACTAGCTGTAAAAGGAACTGTGCCATGTTTTGAACTAACTGCAGCCTCTCGTAAAAGTTCATGACAAATGTCCTTAGTAGCAGGCAGGATCAACTCTTTACCAATAGTAAAGGGCTTCTTAGTTTTAGCAATGTGGTTAGCCACTAAGGATGATGCTTGGTGTAGTCCATGAATGTAGACTCAGCTCATTTAGTGCAGCCATATTTGATGAAGTGATGGCCTTCAATAATTGCTTCCGTTCTTCATGCCCACATTTTTTTTCTTTTGAAAAATTTCAAAGGCTTGTCTTTCAATGCAGAGGGCTTGGTCTCCATGTAGCAGTTTGGAAGGTTTAATGGCTTCAGTGGCTAGCTGGTTGCCACATATTACAAAAGGAAGCTTGGAGAATGTGAATCACCTGTTGCAATGAACCCATAATTTAAGAATCTTGGCATTTTCTTTTAAATGCAGCTTTCTTTTTGTTGGCAGTCTTAGAGTCTTCTACTGTCTCATCGTTGGGTCTTTCCCCTTTTTCAAAGAAGTTCCCAGTGATGTTTTGTTTTTCCTCATTTGAGATAGGGTTAGCTTGTAGGCTTACCAAAACTGTTACTGAGACAAGTGTGCAATGCAGGAAAGAGGCACAGACAGAAGTGGTAAATAAAATAATGGGCAGGCCATGCACAGACCAAAGTGTTGGATTCTGGCTTAAAGCCTGCCACTAGAAGCAACTGTTCAATTGAAGTACATCAACTCACTTGCCACTCATTGATAGGGTTTTTATATGAGTCTGCAAGCAATTGATTTATTATGGTCTCTGGCAATCAAATCTCACTGCTAATGTTAGTCCACATTTGCAGTTGTTCCCCAGCGCTAGCATCACTGCCTCATCTCCATCTCAGATCATCAGGCATTGGATTCTGATAAGGAGCGACAACCTAGATCCCTTGCATGTGCAGTTCACAATAGGGTTCACACTCCTATGAGAATTGAATGCCGCTGCAGATCTGACAGAAGACGGAGCTCAGGCAGTAATTCCAGTGATGGGGAGTGGCCATAAATACAGATGAAGCTTTGCTTGCTTGCCCACCACTCACCACCCACTGTGCATCTTGGTTCTTAACAGGCCACAGACCAGTACTGGTTGGAGACCCCTGCTCTATCAGACAAGGGTGAAGGCAACAACTCAATCCATCTGATCAGCTCTTCAAGAACCAGGGAGACCCATACACTCACAAGGACCTTCCCCCCTGAGCTCCTTCTTAAGAAGGGATCTCTGAGCTGGTCCTCAGTCAGGAAGACAGCCTTGTCCCAGCTCTCTCTGATGGGATTCTGTGATGGACTGAAGCCTCCCTCACCCATATCACAGGCCTCTTCAAAGCCCCAGCAGCTGCTTTTCTCAGGAGAGACAGATGGGTTAAACCTCAAGTAGTAAAGAGGCAGGATGTGTTCAAGCTGCTCTCTTTCCAGAACTCCATGTTCCCCATGTCTCAGAACTTCTTGGCATCTTTACTTTTATATTTCAAAGTTCTCAATAAATATCACTGAATAAATGCTACCGCCCCTCTCAAACCCTCTCTAGTGCAAATTAAATAAATTATGATGCTTTTGGAAGCTAATTCAAATAGGTTTAAATGATGTGTGTGTGTGTGTGTGTGTGTGTGTGTGTGTTTTCAATGTCACAAAGAGGAGGTAGGGTGGGCTTCAGGAATGGTTGGTTCAGCAGCTTAGTAATGTCATTAAGATGCAGGTTTTTGTTGTTTTGTTTTGTTTTTTATTTTCTCTGTTCCTTTGTCTTTGATGTTAACTTCATCCTCAGGCTGTTAGCAAATTGGCTGCTGCACACCTATATTCGAGGCAGCACACCTATACTTAGAAAGAAGGGTATGCATCACACAGTCCTTCATATTTTACTAGTCAAAACTGGGCTGCATGACCGTTCTTGAACTTGGCAAGGGTAATGAGATTAACCATAGACCAAGCATCCCTGACTACATAGCTGTTTGAGAAGGATACTTAAAATCAGGGACACTTGCTTGCAAGCTAAATGTTCCCAGTTCAATAAGCAGTTTTTCACATGAAAACAAGAAGACTTGGCAGTTGAGTGCTCACCATCTGCAAGGTGCCTTATGTACATTCTCATTTAATCCTCATCACAGTCCTCTGAAGTGGCCAATACTATTATCCTTGTTTCACAGATGAGGTACCTGGAGCATAACTAATGTTCACAAGATCACATGGCTAATGAACCATCATTCCCCTTTCTATAGATTCCATATGTCTATGTATGCAACCTAGCATTGCAGTTAACAATAGAAAATGTGCTTTACGTATTAACTCTCTTGGACCCCACGTGAGAGCCATTAGGTGCACTACTTTAAGATACTGTCTTTTCATGTTTTGGAGCCCCGTAACCAGCACCACCTAAAAGAGCAAATAACTCAGAGCATACCACCAGGTGTATCCTCTCCCAATGCCATGGAGACCATGCGGAGGCATTTGGCTGTGCCTCAGGTTTCACCTTTGTTTGATTATATCAACAAGCTAAAGAATCGTTTTCTAAAACAACAAGCTAAAGAATCGTTTTCTAAAACAACCTTCAAGATCTTAATATGAAACAGCTGAGCACTACACTTTAAACACTCTTGGCCTGCACATTTACTTTGTATATTCCCTTAGGAACTAACATTTATCTAGGAAACCAAACAAGAATTTTCTACTCCCGTCTACACTTCATGAAACTCTGCACCGTGGACTCTAAACTGTGTGTGTGTGTGTGTTTTCTCATTATAAAAGCACTACATACTTATAACACATTTGACACAGACAGTATCTAAAGTACGACTCTTCAACTCTTTCCCTCCTCCTATCCCTAAGATAAACAGTTAATTATATGGTGTATTTCTATACACTCTTTTTGCAATGCGTTTATTTCAAATTTTTTATTGTGGAAATACTCAAATACACACAAAAGTAGAGAATAGTATAATGAAACCCAATGTACTCATTCCCCAACTACAACAATCAACATTGGCAATGCATTGTAACACAGTTGCTATCATAGTACCTTTAGTGATTTTCAAATTGTTTATTATAAAAAGAATCCAATTCGTAAAAAATTCAAGCAACATGAAAAGGCATAAAGTAAAAAATAAAAATCCTCTTCCTCTCCCAAGACCCTTAATTCCAGTGCTCAGTAATAATGTAACACCTTTTAATGTATCAATCTAGACATTTTCTATGAATAAATTATACATTTTTACAAATGTAAAAAGAACTCATAAGAAATAAGACCATATAACATAATGTATTAATACTTGCTTTTTCCACTTAGTGGATCTTGGACTTCTTTAGAAGTAAATACCTGGAAGGGTGTGGTGGTTCAAGCCTGTAATCCCAGCACTTTGGGGGGCAGAGGTGAGGGGATTGCCTGAGTCCACAGGTTCGAGAACAGCCTGGCCAACTTGGCAAGATCTCATCTCTACAATAAATCAAAAAATTAGCTGTGCGTGGTACGACGCTTGTAGTTCCAGATACTTGGAAGGCTGAGGCAGAAGGATCACCTGAGTCCAGCAGGTCAACACTGGGGTGGCCGTGAGCGTGCCACTACACTCTAGCCTGGGCAACAGAGTAAGACTCCAACTCAAAAAAAAAAAAAAAAAAAAAGTAAATACCTGGAGGTAGCCTGCATTCTTCAGCAGTTCCAGAGTGTTCCACCTGGAAAGCAAACTTAACTTAGGAATGCTGGGAGATTCTGTCTCTAAAACCAGAGATTTACAAAGTGGGCTATGTACACACTAGAGTATGTAAAATGACCCACTGGAATGTGAGAAGGAATATTGTAATTCTCATTAATTTTAATCTCATCTCTCTAAATTTTTGCATATTTTTAAACATACATAGTAACAGTACAATAATACATTCACTTTTTTATTTCAGTTGCTTTAGAGGGTACACATTTTTGGTTTTGGTCTGGACTTTACCCACCCCCCCATCTGTGCACTTTCAACCCTCTATGTGATTTTTCATCCCTCCCCTTCGAATCTCCAAGTGTCCATTATACCATTCTCTGTGTCTTTGCAGTTCCTTAGCTTAGTTCCCACTTATAAGTGCGAATATGCAGTGCTTGGTTTTCTGTTTCTGAGTTAGTTCACTTAGGATGCTATTCTTTAGTCTCCAATTCCATCCAAGTTGCTACAAGACACTATTTCATTCTATTTGATAGCTGAATAGTATTCCACAATGTTTATATACCACATCTTCATTATTTGCTGACTGGTGGATGGGCATTTAGGTTGATTCCCTGTCTTTGCGATTGTGAATTGTGTTGTGATGAGCATGCGAATGAAGGTGTCTTTTTCATATAAGGACTTCTGTTCCTTAGGGTAGACACCTAGTAGTGGGATTGCTGGATCAAATAGATCTACTTTTAGTTCTTTAAGTAATCTCCATATCACTTTCCATAGAGGTTGCACTAATTTACACTCCCACCAACCGTGTATAAGCGTTCCCTTTTCTCTACATCAGCAGCATCTATTGCCATTTTTAAATAATGGCCACTCTGGTTGGTATAAGGTGATTACCTTATTGTTTTAATTTGCATTTCCCTGATGATGAGTGATGTGGAGCATAAGCTTGTGTGTTGGCCATTTGTATATCTTCTTTTGAGAGATGTCTGTTCGTGTCATTCACCCATGTTTTACTGGGGTTATTTGCTTTTTTCTTTTTCTTTCTTAAGTTGGAGTCTCACTCTGTCGCCCAGGATGGAGTGCAGTGGCAGGCTCATGGTCACCCTAGCGTTGACCTGCTGGGCTCCGGTGATCCTTCTGCCTCAGTCTTCCAAGTAGCCGAACTACAGACACGTGCTACCATGCCCAGCTAATTGTTTTGATTTATTGTAGAGATGAGGTCTTGCCAAGTTGCCCGGGCTGGTCTCAAACCAGCGGGCTCAGGCAATCCACTCGCCTCCGTCTCCTAAAGTGCTGGGATTACAGGCTGAGCCACCGAGCCCGGCCTGCCTTTTTCCTGCTGATTTGTTTGAGTTCCTTGTAGATTCTGGAGCTTAGTCCATTGTCAGATGTATAGTTTGCGACATATATTTTATAAATATTTCCATATTAGGAGCATTTACTCAAGATTTCGAAGTGTGAAAGACAAGATTAAAAATGTTGGAACCGCTATGCTAAGTTTTGATAAGCACCAAGAACAGAGCTGCTTTTAAGGGTGAGGGAGTAGACCAAGGGCCTGAGACTCTCTGAGACCCCCAGTGTCTTAACAGACTTGAAATGCCAAGCCCAGTGAAAATTTCTTAGGCAAGAAGGACCTGTCCCTGGCCAGGAACACTACAAAGTACCAGCCATCTAGGCAGCATTACCCAGTGAGTTCTGTAGAACCTAGCCTCTTTAGGGGGAAAAACAGCTGAGGAGTTAACTAGTTTGGGAGCATTGCACACTGTAAGACACTTCTACATATCAAAATCAGTCTTTGCATATAGAGGCTCTAAGAAGTTCCTCACTTTAAAAAAATCAATTAACAAAGTAAACAAAAACACATTTGCCTTTAACTCAGTATTTCCATTTGATACTGGAATCTATATACCCTTCCAACTTTTTCCCCCTGAATATCTGTTTAAAATAAGTGAAAGTGTGTTGAAAAACAGAGATATGTTGATCTGGAGGTTTGCTGCAAAAAATACCTTCAAAATGTTTAACATTCACCTTTCCTTATAAAATAGTCACATTTTTTAAAAAAGACAATGCACAGATGATTTAGCTAAAGAAAACACTCATCCCCAAACACAAAGAAGCAAGGCCTCCCACTGTATTTCTAATCTGAGCTATCTGAATACATTTATTCTTGTATCAGGAGTTATCACTTGTCACTTACTTGCCCCAAAGTGAAGTTGTACCTTTTCCATTTGTACAAAACACGATGGGTATGTTTTATGCTCTATAAATACAGTGCATATTAGACTTGAAAATAAAATTTCTCTCCAGGGAGGAGGAGAGGAAGCTGTGCTGCCAGAGGATTTAGAATCAGAGATGTTAAATGTTAGAATTATAACTTCTGACAATGTGTTGTAACGAGACTAACTTTTGTGCTTATCTGGCAAAATCAGCTTCGTTGCCTATTTACAAAGCACCCAACCTTTATTAAACAAGTGTATATTGGACACCTACTACAGCCAAGTTCAAAGACATGGAGATTAGTAAAGTACAGTTCTGTAGAAGAACCAAGAAAGATGGGCAATCCACAGCAACAGGAAAGTCACGGAAATATGACAGAGGGCATCAAACAGTCAACTGCGCTACAATGATGTCATTTCTAAATGTTTGTGATGGTAAGTTTGAACTAGTTCCAGCACACTTTTACAAAAACTCCACAACTCAGTTCCAGTCTATCTCCTCTGGGAAGTCATCTTGGCCTTTCCACTACCTCACACACTCACTAGGCATCTCCTCTGAGCTTCTAAGGCACCCTGTGTCTGTGCAATCTCTCTGCATTGTCACTGATGGTTTCTTTCCTTCCACTAACTATGAGCTCCCCTAAAGGAGTGAACTACAGCCCTGGGAGGCTGTGGCAACAAATTACAGTAAGTTGGTAAGTGAATGGGAGTTGAAGTAGCCACTTAGTGTTGATGATTTGGCAGGATTACACTGCAATGTGGTATGTGCTAGATAGAAGGATGTGTAGAATTCCAGGGGTGCAGTAGATCAGAGGGACACCTCACTTACCCAGGTGGAAGGCTAGAGGTCCTGATTCCACGTTCACAGTAGTCATAATACAGAGGTACAGGCCCGAAAAGTCAGGGACCCTTCATGGCTCCCAGACTGTTTAGGCCAACATCATTATTTTCTTTCTTTTTTATTTCCTAATCACCAGTGTGATATAGTTGAGCCAACATCCTTAGGAGAATAACCAAGTATGACACCTGCCAAAGTACAAGCCAGCTCTTCAGGAAATGATTAGACAGTGCTAAGCAAAAATGAAAAATCATTTTTAAAAAACAAAGGAATCTGAATGACTAGGCTTACATACAATAAAATCAAAAGCAAAAACGTACCTTTCCTCAAGGAAAAAGTAGCTACCATTGCCCAGTATATAAACAATTGACATCGTTAAAAATCATATTTAACCTATTTAAACTCTCTTCATCTTTCAGATTTTGGCTCAAGTATCACTGTCACAGGGAATCATTCCCGGACCTTCCCAAGTAGGTCTCACCTTTCCCTCAGTCCTATCTCTGCATTCTCAGCTCGACTCACTAAAGCCCTCTCTCTCAGCACATTTATTCACATGACTATTTGATTAATATGTCTCACCTACCAGACCATAAGCTTCACCAGAGCAAGGACATTGTTAAGTTCATTACCATATTCTTATCATCTAGGAGAGACCTCGGCACTCAAGTGCCTAAGAAATATATCTCCACTCAGTGATTGAGATAACTGGTCCACACGTAGAACACCTGCATACCACAGGAGCCAAGGGATTACAAACACACTCTGATATGACTTCAAGTGAAGAGGGGAAAAATGGCTTATAAACCAGTTTACTTAATCATAGATGCTACTAGTAGTACTTATGGAAAATGAAAACTAACCACAATCACAAAACTAAATAATAAAAAGTTATAATGTATTGACACCTTAATTTATAAAGACTAGCTTTTTGTGTTTAGAAATACAAAGGCAGGCCGGGCTTGGTGGCTCAGCCTGTAATCCCAGTACTTTGGGAGGCCAAGGTGAGTGGAATGCCTGAGTCCATGGGTTCTAAACCAGCCCGGGCAACTTGGTGAGACCTTATCTCTACAATAAATCAAAAATTAGCTGGGCATGATAGCATGCGCCTGTAGTTCTGGCCACTTGGAAGGCTGAGACGGAAGGATCGCCAGAGCCCAGCAGGTCAACGCTGGGGTAGCCACGAGCATGTGTGCCACTGCACTCCAGCCTGGGAGATGGAATGAGACTCCAACTCAAAAAAAAAGAAAAGAAATACAAAGGCAAGGAGAGAAAAGACTTATAAAATATACATTTAAAATAAAGAATAAAATTGTTAATTTATTTAGTATTACCAAAGAGCCTTCATTTTTCCAAAATGATTTGTAAAACTCAAGCAAATGGAAGTACTTTTTATACACGACAACCTACAAATTATTCTAATTTCCTTACAATGAGAAAAAACAATTATGGGGCAGCTTTTAAGGATCTATTTCCAGAGATCATTATCATTTAAACAAGAAGGGGTAGACAAATTTAGTTTACTGTATTGAGCTACTTAAAATGTATTCCAAGCCAGGCTCAGTGGCTCAGTCTGTAATCCCGCACTTTGGGAGGCTGAGGTAAGTGGATTGCCTGAGCCCGTGAGTTCGAGACCCGCCTGAGCAACTTGGCAAGACCTCATCTCTACAATAAATCAAGTTAGCCGGGCATGATAGCGTGCGCCTGTAGTTCCAGCTACTTGGAAGGCTGAGGCGGAAGGATCACCGGAGCCCAGCAGGTCCAGGCTGCAGTGGCGGGGAGCAGCCACTGCACTCCAGTCTGGGCAACAGAGTGAGACTCCAACTCAAAAAAAAAAAAAAAAAATGTATTCCAATGTGGAAAGCACAGGCTGGATGTGGATAACCTGACCATACTCCCTGACATATACTTTCCTTAAATAGCCAGAAAGCACCACAACAAATAGAGAGCCAACAGTGATCTGGTGACTGGCTTGTTAAGACTGCTGAAGGATTGCGGGAGCCCAGCAGGTAGATGCTGCGGTGGCCGGGAGCGGCCACTGCACTCCAGTCTGGGCGACAGAGTGAGACTCCAACTCAAAAAAAAAAAAGACTGCTGAATGACTGATAGCTTCAAGAGTTCACCCTAGCAGTTGAAATCAATTAATTATTCATTGCAACTGGAGCAGAATATAATTAATTATGTTAGCTTGACTGGTTCAAGTTTAACTCCACTAAAAATAATCATTAGAAAAATCATCATGAATTTAGGTCATTATGAATTACTGCTAAAATAAAAACACTAATGAGTAAATTTCTATATGAATTTGATTCACATTTAAAATATTTTATGGAAATTTTCAAATATAATCACAGGTAGAGAAAATAGTTTAATAAATCCCCAAGTACCCATCACCCAACTTCAATAATGATCAACTCAGTCAATTGTTTCAATTATATCCACACACACCAGCCAACTCCAATCCCTCAATTAAGATTTAAACAACTCTTGCTTAACACCGTCATTTCAATTTAAAATATTTCAATTTGCATCTCTAAAAGAACTCCTTTAAAAATACAACCACAATACCATTATCATACCTAAAAACAATTGTAAAAATTCTTATTATCATCAAATATTGTCAATTTTCATATTTCTACAAATCTTTTTAAATAGTTTGTTCAAATCAAGATCCAAGTCCATAAATCATCTTGGTAGTTATACCTTTTAAATCCCTTTTAATCCATCTTTTTCTTTTTTCCTTGCATTTCAGTTGTTGAAGAAATAGGGTCATTTTTCCACAGTCTGGATTTTTTTGTTGATTGAACCCCTTGTGGTATCATTTGTTTCTGTCTCCTGTATTTCCAGTTATTGTGGTAGGTAGATCTGGAGGCTTGATCACGATCAGATTTGACTTTTGGCAGGACTGCTTCACAGGTGGTGTGTGTACTTCCCTTAGGAGGCACAAAAGTCGACTACTGTCTCTTTGTGAAGTCAGCAGTCATTGGTGATAACTGTCTAGATCCATTAATCACTGGGGGGCAAAATGGAGATATCCTAATTCTAAAACTTCTCCTTAGCATATAGCTGAATGTCCTTAAAAATATATCCCAAAGATTAACTATCATTTTGCTCCCTACCATTATTAACTCATAGAGTTAAACATAATATGAAGAGTTAGATATTGTCTCTACTGATGCTACAATTATCTCACCTTTGGCCAGTGGGAACTTCTTCAAGGTGCATCCTGAATCTTTTCGACAAATCTCCAATAAGGCAGACCTTTTTGGCAGACCTCTTCTTGTATATTTCTTTCCCTATACTTGAAATCAGTCATTTATCCAAGGGAGTTTGGTTCCTTTGAAGAAAATGGTATTTAGAAACCACAATTGGGGAAATTTGACTTTCATTTAAATTGTGTCAAAAGTTAATAACGTCAGTTAACAGGAGTCTTCTACTTTCTTTCTTTTCTTTTTTTTTTTTGAGTCAGGGAGCCCAAGGTGGGAGGACACGCTCACAGTCACCTCAGCATTGACCCACTGGGCTCTGGTGATCCTTCCACCTCAGCCTTCCAAGTAGCCAGAACTACAGGTATGCGCTACCATGCCTGCCTAATTTTTTTGATATACTGTAGAGACGAGGCCTCACCAAGTTGCCCAGGCTGGTCTTGAACCCCTGGGCTCAGGCAATCCTCTTGCCTCAGCCTCCCAAAATGCTGGGATTACAGGCTTGAGCCACTGCGCCTGGCCAAGACTTTCACTTTCTAATAACATGTGGCTGCCTATGTGTGGATTTTTTAAGTACAGGACTCCCAGATTTTAAACAAATTATTCTTATATGTGAATGGTGAGAGCATAACTTGGTACATCTATCTGGAAGACAATATAATTTTTATCAATGACCTTCAAAAAACCTTTAACCCAACAATTCCAGTTTGAGGAATTTATTTTATTATTAGGATTTTCCTCACAGGATTATTTTAAAATAATGAACAAACTGGAACCTAAGTGTCCAAATGATGGGAACTCGGTTACCTCAAAAAATGTACAATAAATACATCCATAGACTGAAATATTTAATCATTAAAATAATGTAGTACAACATCAATGTATTGTTAAACAAGAAAGGTAGGTTACAAAAGTGTGCATATTATGCTTTCAGTCATAGAAAAAAATCTTGAAGGCTATGTCCCAAATCTTAACAGTGCCAACTAGACCATTCTCTGGGTTTCCACTTCTGGCTTAGGATGCAACTTCTCTGGGTCTGCCAAGTCAATACTACTACTTCATCAGCTTCCCAGGTTCCAGAATTTTGTCCTTATTCTCTTCAATTCACTTTGTCCTTGTTGAATTATCCCCTAGCACTTAAGTGGAGATTTAAGAAAAGAGCAGAGACTAATAAGCATTTCGCTCAGCCAGGCATGGTGGTTCATGCTTGTAATTTCAGCACTTGGGGAGCCCAAGGTGGGAGGACTGCTTGAACTCAGGAGTTTGAAACCAGCCTAGGTAGTATAGTAAGACTTCAACTCTACAAAAATAAAAAAATTAGCTGGGTGTGGTGGCATGCACCTATAGTCCCAGCTACTCAGAAGACTGAGGCAGAAAGACCACATGAGTCTAGGAGTTTGAGGTTGCAGTGAGTGATGATCACGCCACCACATTCCAGCCTGGGTAACAGAGTGAGATCCTAACTCAAATAAATAAATAAAATAATTTTGCTCAACACTTCATTTTTACCTAGCATCCTGCTGCTTTTTATAAGAAAAACAGATGCTCTGAAGAGCTCATAAATTATAAAATACATAAATTTCTACTGAAAATAGTGCATATATGTATATATCTTTTTTTAATTTTTTAATTTTTATTTTTGAGTTGGAGTCTCACTGTTGCCCAGACTGGAGTGCAGTGTCGTTCAGACTGGAGTGCAGAGAGCCACCGCAGGCTCGACCTGCTGGGCTGCAGTGACACACAAACAATATACCAATATAAAACACAAGGGCTCAATTTGCATCCTAACAAAGAGTTAGATACTGAAACAACAGTGAGAAAACTAAACTGGTAATAAATGGAAAAAGTGAGTCAAATTGAAGTCATTTTTAATCAAGGACATAGAAGGGATGCTGAAACTGAAGCTGTTCTCTGTGTGCAAACTAATCATCTTTTTAGTTTCTTAAAAGTTAAAAATGGTTTTAGGGAAACCAGAATTTCTTGAAACTTTAGTGACTTCTCTGAAGATGAACTGTTGCTAGCGGCTGCTCTAAAATTCCATCCAATTTGCTCCCTAGATGTGGGGGACCTTGACCTTTTAAATATGAATAATGAATATATCCTCTTGTACCCCTGAAGACGTGCTGCCCAAGTTTGCAATGTATTTACTTCACTGACACTCTGACATCTTCAATTAAAAACAATGAGAAAAAGAAGGCCTTCCCAAGCATAAGCACTCACAACTTCACAGTTGCCAAGGACACCAATCCCATCTTTTGAAGAAAAAATAATTATTAGGTTTTAGACTACAGGGGACATAGACAAGGACTCAGAGCAATTTGCTTAGCTTGGACAAATCAGTTTACCTTAATCAGTGATTATAACAAAAACGAAGTATACAAAACACAAAGTGTTGAAGACATCTCAGAAAACAAGATAGATCGGATAAAGCTGTCATGTCTTTAAATAAATCCTTCCCCAAACTGCATGATATTGCCCAACACTATGGGGAACACTAAGTCCAGAAACAAGTAAAGAAGGATTGATTCTAAACAAATTTTAAGCATTCAATTACAGGCAAAAGTAACAAATTTATAATTACTTCAATTAATCAATATCAACAGTTTCATGAACAAATATTACTTATTTATGGTTAACCTTGACTTAAAAAAGAAGTATTTGAGGTGGGGCACTATTCTGGACTTACAATTCCTTTTCCAGGTAACACTGAAAAGACAACTCGATCTGTATTTGCTACAAATTTGACAAAACAGGAAAATGTTGGCTCAAAACTTTAAAATACGCTTATCACTAAACAAGACTTTTAAAATAAAATAAGGTACTTAGCACTCAAAACTTCAAAAAATACATATAAATAAGAACATATTGCTTCCAAAATGACTCAGTTCTTTTTACCAAAATAAGCACTGAATATTGACTAGAAACTAATGCAATGCAGTTGGGATTAGTTGAGTGTTTAAAATGTTAATTGCACAGAGATACAATATCTAATTGGAAGTTTTCTACATGAACTCCAAAGTAGGAATAAAGATTATCTATACTTTTGTGGGAAGAGACAATCCTCTTTCTGCTTAAAAATCCCTTCACTTAATAAAAATAATTTGTTATATCAGAAGCTTCTTTAGATAGCCCTCAGAGTTCAAAGAGTATAGAACCTTCAAGGTGATTTCATCAAGTCTATTTATTAATGCATTTCAAGTTTCAAAAAACCTTACATCTTTGCACAATACTTTATTTTTTGCAATTTTTAGTAAAAATTTCCAAAGTGAACAAAAAAAGATACTGTATAAAACACAGTGGACATTAAACTGACAGTAGTATTAGATCTCATTTGTCTTGATCCTTTTGTTTTACCACATCTTGATTCGCAGTGGAAAGAGTTCAGTGCACGTATCTCTTTTCAGAAAACATTTAACTTAGACTCAAAATAAAATAGAGCAGTGTGTACCTGCCAAAATCCTACCACAGGATAACATTACAAGCAAAAAATTTACATGTTCCAAAGTCTATCACACTCAAGAAGTTACTAAGAACTCTTGCAGAATAAAAGTCACCATTTTAGAAATGCAAACCCACTTCCAACCTTTGCACAGTCCAAAAACAAAGGCATTTAAATGATTTAAAAGCAATTACATACATATCTATCTACTCATTTGTTTAGAATTATTTATAGTCTATCTGGGGTTTCATGTACAAAATTTGTCTCTAAATCATGTACAAAAAGCTGTATTTTGAAAAAAGTCACCACATACTGTACAAGTTTACAAGGAAGAGATCCCATTATTTTCTCTAGCATTTTTGGCCTTGCTGGCTTGCGTCACATTATGAGAATGATTGTGTAAACCTTATACTCTTAAGAAAAAGGAAAAAAAAAAAAAAAAGCCAAAACACAGAAATCTTTTCAACTTTCCCTAAATTTGCCTCCTATTTGAAGTCAGGAAAATCATAGCTGTTTACTTCTAATTTAAGTGATGTAGTTGGAAAACAGAAGCAATAAATATGTCACAAGCTTAAATTTTTTTGTAATGCCCCTTCCATTTCCTGCATAGCAATAAGCCTGTTAATACATTAAATGCTTTTGCTTTCTCTTTCTTTAAAATGCCAATTATTTACATCTGCTTAAAAAATAAATTTGGAATGGGACATTGTGCTGCTTTGCCTTCAATATTGTTAAATATTTTAGGGAAAAAAATGTCAGAAGTCCTATCTACAATTTTAACTAATAGTTGAGCAAAATACACATCTTTAGTGGTTACCAATGATCAGTAATAATATGCTGAAAAAATTGTTCAAATATTTTGATAAACACACAGCTTTTCCATTTCAGACAAAAACATAATTAGCATACTTTAGATAAAAGAAAAACACAAATAAGTAGGCTACAAATAAAAAGTCATTTCATTGACATAATTTTTACCAAAGCATGAATAAAATTCAGCTACCAATTCAAAAATGGAATTGAATTAGAAAGTTTAAAATGCATAAACAGTAACCAGACATCTACGTAAAGAACTCTGAAGCAGTATGCTGCTATGTCCAGTCTGCACAACACTTGACTGTGTTTTGCAGCATAGTCACATGTGCTCATAGCAGCCATTGACAAAGAAAAAATGGGCATTAGAACCAACTCCATCATAAGAAAAAGGTAAATTGATTTCATTTCAAAATTGCCTATGTAAAGCATTACAGAATCCTGGACCACTGAATATCACCATTCTCTGTTATCCTGAGTATGTCAATTAAACAGTAATTTTTCATTAAAAGCGGAAAAATTTTATAATACAAAGAAACATCCATATTGCAATTTATGTTTACAATTGCACACAGAAGTACAGTGTACATAAGAAATACATGTCTGCATATAACAAGGTATGTACATTGGCAAGTGATATCTCCAATGTTGAGGTGGTCGAGCCTCCTAGCCTTGATTGGCAGTTGAAAAAAATATATATATTTCAATTTGTGGTAAAAGTTTATTGAGAGCCAAGTTTGCCTGCAAGTGAAGAAAAATGCAGCAACGAAGAACAGGGAACATGGGGCACATAATAATATTCTAAGACTTTGTGCCATTAAGGTTAAAAATATCTGTCCATAAGAAAATTGGGTTCATTTTCCACCTCCCACCCCCAAATTGGAATTTTCAGGCTTTAAATTTTAAGTAATTCCACCTGGTCTGAGGACATGATCTCTTGCCGGTTTTTCTTCAACTGTTACTTGTGAGGGTTTAAGTTTGGAGATGATGACTTAATAGGTTTCTCTTTGGAGTGAAGTTTTCCCATTGTAGGCACTAGGAAGAACCAAGGCAAAAGCTGCAGTTAACGTCTCATGTGTCCCATTTGATAACTCTCACGGGGCCTCTGACGCTGGGGCTGCTGAATAGGCTGTGGAGGTCTCCTCCTCTTTAAAGTGCCTTGAGTCACAAACAAAAGCAAAACAGGTTTATCATAAGTTTTTTAATATTCTTATTAAAAACAAAGCTGCTGTTTCAGTAGGAAAGGTTCTAGTTCAGTGCTGTCCAATATAATATGAGCCACTGATGTCATTTTAAATATTCCAGTAGCCATAATAAAAAAGGTAAAAAAGAAACAGTCAACATAAAAATTAACAAAATATTTCATTTTTTATTTTAAATCTTCAAAGTCTGATACTATTTTATTTTATTTGAGTTGGAGTCTCGCTGTGTTGTCGCCCAAGCTGGAGTGCCATGGCACACTCACGGCCACCCCAGCATCAACCTGCTGGGCTCCGACAATCCTTCCACCTCAGTCTTTCAAGTAGCCGGAACTACAGCCGAATGCTACCACGTCCAGCTAATTTTTTGATTTACTGTAGAGACAAGGTCTCACCATGTTGCCCAGGTTGGTCTCGAACTCACGGGCTCAGGCAATCCTCTTGCCTCAGCCTCCCAAAGTGCTGGGATTACAGGCTTGAGCCACTGTGCCTGGCCTATATTTTTATCTTTAATAGCACATCTCAGTTGCAACTAGTCACATTTCAGTGCTCAACAAACCACTAGTATTAGATAGATTAATCCAAATTAATATCATAGATTCTGAGGACAGAATCCATGATGAGGAAATTAATAAGTGTCTTGGAGCATCTCTGAAACTATGGTGCCTACACTGTAAAACAGGGATGATCATTTAACTCATGTAGTCTGTTGTGAAAATTATATAATTCATGTAAAATGCTTAAAACTTTTTGTGAGGGTTCAGTAAATGACAACTAGCTTTTATAAAGTTTTAAAAGATGCTATTTACTTAAAATGAAATCAATACACACAAAGTAAGTGTTTCATGGAACAAGACCACAACTGGTAACAGTATCTAAAAAGTATCATGTGGCCCTTGCAAATTCCTTAAATATTAACATAAGTTCTAGAGTGTTAACTAACATTGTGAATTTAAGAAAAGCAACAATATCAAAGTCAACTTCCCTTGGCCAGGTGTGGTGGCTCACACCTGTAAGTAATTCCATCATTTTGGCAGACTAAGGTGGAAGGATGGCTTGAGCACAGTAGTTCAAGACCAGCCTGGGCAACATGGCAAGACCTCATCTCTACAAAAATTTTTTTAAAACTAGCTGAGTGTAGTAGTACACCTGTAATCCCAGGCTACTCTGGTCACTGAGGTAGGAGGATTGCTTAAACCCAGGAGTTTGAGGTTGTGGTGAGCCATGATCATGCCACTGCACTCCAGCTTGGGTGACAGAATGAGACCCCAACTCAAAAAACAAACAAAAAAATCAATTTGCCACTCTCGCTAATACTGTCCGAGCATGACTAAAGGGCTCTCTTGCCTATGACAGGTAAATGCAGGAGAATAACTAAGGAAAATAAAGAAAATTATAAGAAATCTAGTTATGAACTACTTTTGTATATAGTGGACTTGGACTGAGGCAAGAGGCTCCAGAGAAGTCTGTGGGAGGCAGGAGAGGTAACTGCTGTCATTTAGCTCTGGGTCTCCCTTGCCATTGCCTTGGGACAATGTTGGAGGGCAGCATAAAAGCCACAGATACTGTAGAGAGAGGGGCTAAGTAATCTGGAGCCTTTACTTCTTACCCTTTCATCCCCAAACTCTCAGAGCTAATCTAAAGAGGGTCCCGCCCTCATGCTATGTCTCCCAGAGAGCTAAAAAAGGTGGAGACTAGAACTATGGAGTTGTTTTCAAGCATGGAGAATACTAGACTGTACTTATCTGATGACTAAAGCCTCTACCCTAAGATTCTCCCACAGACTGAGATCTGTGCTATTTCCCCATAAGCATCAATCATCCTTAGGGAAAACAAACTTATGTCACATAAAATATTTCAAGATCATAAACATTAAAAACAGTAACAGTCAGGTGTGGTGGTGCACACCTGCAGTAGAGCTACTTGGTAGGCTGAGGCAGGAGGATCGCTTGAACCCAAGAGTTCAAAGTCAATCTGGGCAACATAGCGAGATCTCATCTCTTTAAAAAAATAAGGGGGGGGGGGGGCCAGAAAGAAAAACACAGTACCAGAAACATAACTAATAGCATCCAAATATCAACAATTTAAAAGTAGAGTAATTACCATAATAATGAGGAAATATATTAGAATATGAAACAAAAACAAGAAAACAAATACTAAGCAAAAATCAAAATTTCAAGTTCTAAATAATTTCAGACATTCAAATAAATTAGCATTAAATCAGCAGTCATTGCCCAGACTGATTGATAAAAAGCACACTTAAACATCAACTAAATCATTCATCTAGTAATTTCATTCTAAAGGATAAAAGTACTATAAAAATATCAGTAAAGGCTTATTTACCTGCTAAATAATTCTGAGTAACATCTTGCTCAAAGATTCTTACCTGGAAGTGGTTTAGGAGGAGGCAACTTTGGATTACTACTTGGAGTATGAACACTGCATATCTTAATAAATCCAGCCATTAACATGATCAGGGCAATTCCCATCAGTAATACTGCCCACCAATGAGCCTAGAAGTAAACAGATTTTTCCACTGAAAAAAACTATAAAATATTTTAGAATGTTATATTACATAAAGTATAGAATGAAATATATTACATTTTAATTTTTGAAGAACATTTGTTAGTTAGGAGTTATATATATATATCACATATATGCCCATATTAATTTCTTTAAATATAAAAGTTTAAAGGATAAAATAAAATCACCTACAATTTCACCTCCTAGAAAAAAATCATTCAATTTTATTTCCTTTCCATGTCTTTTCTATATATAACTATGTTTGTCTTACATACATAAAAACACATGCACAAAACTGGAGGTATCTTGCCTATAGCTTACATCGTTTGTATTTTCTCATGTTACTAAGTATGTTCTAGTTTAAATATTTCCCTTTTTTTTTTTTGCCTCTTACTCTTGTAGACTGTTTTGTTTGCTTTTATGATCTCCATAGTTTAGAAGGTATATAATTTATTTTATATTCCATGAGTGAATAGATTTAAAAATTATTCAACATATATTACTTCCTAATTGTCCAGTGAAAACTGAAACTCGATCTCTTTTGAAACCCCTCTTTTCTTCTCCCTATTTCATTTGAAGTTTAAGATCTAGAGTACTGTTATAAAATTTTTATACATCAGTTTTCAAAATATTATACCATAATATCTTAATTTTCATTCATTAATAGGTTAGCTATCTTTTTAAATATGAAAAGTGAAAGAATATACACACTGTAGCAGCAAAGTTTACTCTAATAAGAAACCAAAAACTTCACTTTTAACTTAACCCATATTAAACAAATCAATTAGCCAAACAAACAAAAAACCTTCAAAAACTGATAAAATCTTACTTATAGAAAAACTACTATTTCCATTCTTAAGAAATTATTTTTTATTTTCATGTACTATAGTAACAAGGTTTGAGGGAGGCACATCTCATATGTGCATGTGAACAGTCAATCATCACCATGAACTACAAAAAGGTCTCATTCTTAAGAAATTCTACATTTATCTTACAGTTTCAAATATTCAAACTTTGTTTTAAGACAGTATGTATGAATAAACATAATACAAAATATGTACGATTTTAAAACTGTGAATCTTCACACTGGTTTAACACAGAGTGCTATAATACATATGTAGCTACTGCTGATTATTTCCAGCCAAACTCCCATTTAAGAGGATTTTCTATGATCTGAGGTCTTATCACAAACAGCTTACTACTTCTATATTCTTTATCCAATAGTGATAAGGTAATTAACGTAATAATAAAGCTAATTTTAGCATTAATGAAAATAATTCTAAAACAAAAATGCATGTTGTAGCAAAATACCCCTAGCCACTTTTTCTATGTGCATAAAGTCTTTCTTACTTTTAAAAAATGTTTTATATTGAAAGAATCTCAAACTTAAAAACTGCAAGTATAGTACAAAAAACTTTTAAAGATCTGAAAACACCTGAGATTAAATTGCTAGCACCATGCTCCCTGAACATTTTAACATATAATTTATACAAGATAAGGTTGTTTTCCTAGATTACTACAACACAATTGTCAAAATCAGGAAATTAGTGCTGATACATTACTAACATCTAATCCTCAGGCCCCATTCAAGTTTTGCCACTTGTCCCAATATCGTCCAGTCCAGAATCATGTGCTGCATTTAGATGTCATGTTCCTTTCAATCTCCTTCAATATGGAAATGTTTCAGTCTTTCCTTGGCTTTTATGACCCTGACAATTTGAACATTACAGGGCAGTTATTTTGTATAGGAATGTCCCTCAATTTGGATTTCTCTGGTGTCTCTTTATGATTAGATTCAAGTCATACACATCTGGTAAGAGTATCACAGATGTTTGTGCTCTTCTCACTGCATGCTAACAGGTGACACATGATTTTTATTTCATTACTGGTGATGTTAACTTGATCACTTGATTAAGGTGTTACTTGATTAAGGTGTTATCTGTCAAACTTCACCATGAAGAGTCTCTTTTCTAGTCAATGAGTATTTTGTAGGGACTATTTGGAAATATGTAAATATACTGTTCTTCATCAAACTTCCATTTTATTCATTTATTTACTCCCTCATGGTTTCCTATTTTAGAGAATACTTATAATCCATTACAAACATTATGTCTTCCAGACATGTCTGCACCAAACTTTGAGCACTTTCTTACTTTCTGTCAGAACAAGTAGTTCCAAATTTATCTTGTTCTTTCCCTACCCAGCCCTGGAATCAGTCATTTCTCCCAAGAGCCCTGGTTTCTTTTAGTCTTGCTCCTCCCAAGTAGACAACCATCTCACCTCACTTGTACTCTGACATCCCCTGCCAGCAACCCCTCTGCAGGGCGCATTTCTCATACTAACTGGAGCTCTGAGACCCCATAATGGTGGTCTTCCTAACCCCACACCCTCCCAACCGGTCAGCTCCAACACCTTGCTCTAAGCCACTACGGTTTCCCCGACCTGGCATGGAGGCCTGCCTTGCTTGACCTCACCTGATGGCTTTAGGAATAAACTGTTCAAGAAAGGAGGGAATGAAAAAGTGAAAGAGACATACATATATGCATACACATATATACAGAGATCTAATCTGAGAATTTTATGACTTTTGAGAAATCACACTTTAGAATAATTCTAAGTTTGCTTTTAAAATGGAATTTGTATATGAATATGTGTGTGTATATAGATGTGTGTGTATATAGATGTGTGTGCATATATATATGTATACAAACATATATATATACACTACTTGTATCTGCGACGGCCAGATTTTTTTAAAATTTTCTTTTGTTTTCTATAGAAAACAAATTTCAGACCTCTATTCTTCTTTTTTAGTCTTTAGGATGATGTCCTCTTTCCCAACAGGTATTCCCATAGACTCCTACTGTTTTTTTTGTTTTCATTCACCCTCAAACAATAGACCTATTATTTATCAAAAGGCAGGAAATAAGGGCTACCCTCCATCTGTCAAAACAGTACAAGACCATTTTGAGCAGTGCAGTAAGTTCAGCATTTCTGGCCTCCATCCATCAAACGCCAATAGAGCCCCTCAGTTACTCTGACAAACATCGTACATGTCCAAATACTCCCTGGGAGGCAGTATTACCTCTAACGTGAGCCAATCCATGAGTGCCATGAGTGCAAAGAGTCAAGAGTTTTCCTACTACTTTCCGGTTGATGGGCAAGTTCTGTTACAGGAGATACATGGGAAAGAGAACAACAACAACAAAAAAAGGCAAAACTTGAGCACACAATAAAGTGCAGCTAAGTATATGTGACATGATTCCACTTTTTAAAAAGTGTACATTCTTATAGTGGAAAAGGCAGTTTCTGAAGAATACCTAAAAAATTTGCCCCGGGAAGACGAGGGGGGTCTAGGATGAAAAAAAAAAGCCCACTTTTGAATATATTATGCTGATGCTGTCAATTAAATAAAGAATAATCAGACTTTTTTTTTTTAAATAGAAAAATATGTTTTGTTTTGGAAAATTCATACTTTAGTGTCTTTTTTATGTGCTCCATCCCCATAAAACACATCTGTACTCTATACTTCTACTAGTCCTTAAGAACTTACCTCTGGCATCACCTCCTAAAAGGTTTTCCTTTAGGTTCTATTTTCTGTGAAAACAGCATACAGACTGAAAATGTTTCTTGGTGCCTGTCTTCTCTATCCCAAACTGGACTTTTAGCTACTTGAACTTATACCCTACCACCTCAATACCCAGCCCACAAAAAAATACCTACTGGACTAATGATTACAGGTGAATCATTATTCTGAATACTGACCTTGAAACATTTCTAACAGTTCATTTGTTATTTCTGATTGCCTAACACATACAAATAATGTGGCAAGGCTCTTATCTTACACAAAAACAGTCCTGTCTCTGTTGTAAGACACTTTTGATACATCTAATAATAGTTTTTTAAAAGACCTATATAGTCTTAAATAAAGAGCAATGCAAATACATAGCACTGCAATAAGAGAGGGAGATTGGAGAAAGCCCACATTTAATAGTGATTAAAATTCTACAGAAAACAAAGGCCAAAAGAACCCAGTATCAATTCAGATCAACAGATATGTAATAAAATATGACATTCAAGCCCCTGAGAAACTTTCAGTTTCTTCTAACAGTGTTCCTGGAATTCCACTAAATTTTTCCAGATAACTACATATCAGAAGCCCAAAACATGAGATGTTTTAGTGGCAATGTAGCTTTTTCAGAATTTAGTGTTGAGGAAAGAGAACATAGCAGTGAACAGAAGATACCAAGAAAAACTAAATAAAACAATGGTTTATATGTGAGTGCTCATTTTGGTGGAGGTATTTTGGTTTTGTTTTGCTTTTAAATGTTTCCTTTAAGAGAGAGTTATCACAATGAGTTTAAATGCTAAATAACATGTTTTCTCTTTTACATACAGTATAAAATCAGGGGAAACACTATCCACCAGGTATTCCTTACAAAATATGTGTTCCATATCAAAAGAAAAGATCACAAATTGTTTACCTGTTAGTCTGAAAAAAAGAGAGCTATCATTCATTTAATGAACATTTATTAATTTCATATTTATTTTTTAAGAATTAAAAAATTTTATTAAAAAAGCACACTGAGGGTGTCTCACTCTGGTGTCCAGGGTGGAGTACAATGGCACAATCAAAGTTCAACACAGCCTCAATCTCCAGGTGATCCTCCTGCCTCAGCCTCCCGAGTAGCTAGGACTATAGGTACAAGTCACCATATCGAGCTAATTTCTTGATTTTTGTAGAAATAAGGTTTTACTTAGTGTTCAGGCTGGTCTCGGACTCCTAGGCTCAAGTAATCCTCCTGCCTCAGTCTCCCAAAGTGCTAAGATTACAGGCATGAACCACAGCACCCAGCATCAATGAATATTTCACAAGTGTAAATTGTGTCCCAGGTCTTAGCTGACACAGATACAAGGGTGTTAAGCAAAACTTAAGAGACAACGAGAAGACATCCAAAAGTTTTCAAAATCCTACAAGTTTTTTGAACTCTGAAAAAATAATTCTACATAAGAAATAAAGATGCTGTTCAACACAGGAATTTAAATGTAGCCAAAGACAAAGTCAAAATTTACTAGTCTAATAATTATTATATATTAATTACAATAGTGTTTAATTTGATAACCTAAAGAAACAAAAAAGACCTATAAGATTACAAAATGATAACACTGTTATATCACCCCAAAAACGTGTGTGGGCAGGGAGAGGGAAGACATACACTCAAGTCTCTTCAAGCATAAGTTAATCTACTGTTTTTAAAGATCTGCAGAAAGTCAACCATAAATTCCTTTCAGTGAATGCCCCAGTGTTTAACAACTTTCACTATCAGCAAATGTACTCTGGACTTCCTGTGGCTCACAAGACCACATGGGGCCCATAACTCCTTGTCATTATCCTGATTATGTCACTCCTGCGGGCCAGAAAGCTTCCTTTCTATTCTTCAGAAGATACTATAGTCTGGACTTTAGCTAAATATTTTTCTCCTATCTTTCAAACTGTCACTGCCATAATTAATCTGCCTAGCAAAAAGCAACTGACTACTAAACTTTTGGTTACTTTAAGCTAAGCCTGGGTAAGCAGGATAAAATACTACTGAGAGGACCCTGAAAACATCACAGATTCCAAGTTAAAATAATATGTCTAATTTTATTCTTTTCCATATAAATCATTACATTTGAGAAATCTGTTTCATTCATCTAGCAGATGTATACTACATCCATACTATATACCAAGCTCTCTGACAATATTGCAACTTTGCTGTTAAAGTTTCATAGATGATATCTATGTGTCCTGTCATATAGACAATGAAAGACTCTAGTCTACAATTCTCCCATTTTCAACATATCAGGATGACAAAGTAGAAAATATGTTATAAGTCTTTTTTTAAAGGAATCATTACATTGCAGAGACTGAAAGATACTGATTCACAAACGTTGGCATGCACCATTACCTTCTAAGTGGGACTGGAGTGGAACCTGAGAATACATTTCTACCAAGTTCCCAAGTGATGCTGATGCTACTAGTCAGGGGTCTCAGCTCTGAGATTCCTGCTCTCAATCAGGAACTGGCAAATATTTCCCATAAACACTCAGATAAATATTTGAGGGTTTGTGAGGCCATACAGTCAGTCTGCAACTACTCAAAGTTCAAAAGCAGCCATAGACAATGTATAAACATATGGGCGTGGTCATGTTCCAATAATATGTTATTTATGGACACTAAAATTTGAACTCCATGCAATTTTTTTTGAGTTGGAGTCTCACTCCTGTTGCCCAGGCTGGAGTGCAGTGGCACACTCATGGCCACCCCAGTGTCAACCTGCTGGACTCTGGCGATCCTTCCACCTCAGCCTTCCAAGTAGCCAGAACTAGAGGTGTGCACTATCATACCTGGCTAATTTTTTATTTACTGTAGGGACGAGGTCTTGCCAAGTTGCCCGGGCTGGTCTCATACCTGTGGGCTGAGGCAATCCACTCGCCTTGGCCTCCCAAAATGCTGGGATCACGGCTTAGCCAATGAGCTCAGCCCCATGTAATTTTTTAAAAGAAAAATTATTGTTATAATATTTTGATTATAATATTTATCATAGTTATTTTGATAATTAAGAAAACTAGTTTCAACCACCTAAAAATGTAAACACCATTCTTAGCTATGAGCCATACAAAAATAGGCAGGGGGCTGAATTTGGCTCATGGGCCATAGTTTTCCAACTTTTGTTCTAGATAAGTAGTTCTCAATCCTGGCTCTTCATCAGAATTACCTGGAGAGTTTTAAAGGACCCACACACTTAAGATCCATCTCCAGAGATTCTGATTTAGTTGGTCTGAATACTAGGGTGATTTTTGTGTACAACCAGGATTGACAACTACTGTTATTAATCAGTATTTCTCCAAAATGACTTCAAAAGATATTTAATGTCTGTTTTTACATGAATGGTTTCTAGGGTTAGGTAAGTTTACTAAATAAAGTTTAAAAGATTCACTTATTGTAGGACTTCTCACAATCTTGCAAATCTCCAAGAGAAGTCACAGTATGCAGTGTTTTCCACATTCATTTGACCACCAAATCCCTAGAGCATCTCACAGAACTAGTGTTCTGTTACGCATTCGGGAAACAGTGCTCTAAATGTTTCATTCATAATGAATACCAAATACTTAATACTTAGATTCATAAAGTTACAGCACAATAGGAGAACAAAAATTGAAAAATAAAAAAGTGTTGATTCTTAATAAAAAAAAAGACAAATTCTTGATACATCTGAACAAAGCAAAAAAGAAAAAAGTCACAAAATAGCAGGCAATAATTTTTACAAGGAAGGAGAAATACAACAATAATCTTGAAATTTAAAAAAATCAAGGTAAAAGATGGCTTTCTACAATGTCAGACCTAACACAAAGATATACAAAATTAGAAAATATCAAGTATGGAAGAAATTGGAAGAGAATTACGAATGCTTTCAACTCCCATTTAAAGAAAAGGAGATAATAATATAAGATTTCAATGGATTTACTGGTGAATGTTCTCAAATTTTTCAAGAACTAGATGACTCCTTGATAAATCCAAAGGATGTTTATCATTGTCTCCTGAGCAGACACAAAGTAGACACTCAACAAATATAGGGAAATGTATTTTGAAAAATCAAAACATGGTTGTCAAAAACAACACTCTTCAAGTATTATGGGTACTTTGTTGTTGTTATAACTGTCAACAACAACATAAAATAATGTGCCATTTGGCATACATATAAGGCAAATCTCTGTAAACCTAAAAGTACCTGTTAATCAGTTCCAGAACACAAGAAAAGACTCAGCCTGCCAATTCATTGTGAAGCATTTCATGAATCCTCAAATCTGAATAGAAAAGGATTTTAAAAATACTTAAATGATCATGCCTATTAGATTTTTTTTTTTTTTTTGAGTTGGAGTCTCACTCTGTTGCCCAGACTGGAGTGCAGTAGCATGCTCACCACAGACACCCTAGCATCAATTTGCTGGGCTCTGGCAATTCTACTGCCTCAGTCTTCCAACTAGCTAGAACTCAGGTGCACGTTAACCATATCCTGCTAATTTTTTATTTATTGTAGAGACGAGGTCTTGTCAAGTTGCCCGGACTGGTCTCAAACCCGCAGCCTCAGGCAATCCACTCGCCTCGGCCTTCCAAAGTGCTTGGGTTATAGGCTGAACCACCAAGTCTGGCCTAGATATTTTTACAGTGAAAATAAATGAGCTTTTGAAATTCTAAATAATTCAATGAGTCAAAATTGAAAATAATGGATAAAAGTTAAAATATATTATGTTCAAATGACATGATTTAGTACCCAGAAAATCTAAAATATTTAGCACAATATATACTCAGTAGAATGTAACTCTGAGATTCCCCACCAATGAATTTCTTTTTCTATATTAGACAAGTATGCCAAATTTCAACTTATTCTTTATTAATCAGAAAAGAAAAACAAATAATTGGATCTGTGCTTAAAACAGGGAAGTAAAGGCCAAGAAAGGTAAGTTGCTTAAAGTCACAGAATTGATAAGTGTCAGAAAGAGGATATGAATCCTTATACTATTCTCAGCCTATGCTCCTTCCACTATACTGTGGTACCAGATCAGACCTCTGGCTGAACAGATATTTACTAAACATCTATTAAGCAACAAGTATAGAAACACAAAATGAGTAACATGTTTGAAGGGCACCTAAGTTAAATCAATTGCCCTATTATTGGAGCTGTTGACTTAACCAAGGTCCCCTAAATCCAGTTTCAGCAATCCTTCTACTATATAGTCACTGCATATCCACAACTACATACTATTTTTAAGATTTATTTTTACTTTTTATTTTTGTAGAGTTGTGCTCGCTATGTTGCCTAGGCTGGTGGCGAACTCCTGGACAAGCAATCCTTCTGCCTTGGCCTCTCAAAGTGCTGGTATTATAGGCATGAGCCATCACTCCCAGTCATACCACATATTCTAACATGCAAATCTTTCCTATGGACAATAAACACCATTTTAATGCTGGAAGTAACTAAAACATTTTTTTTTGGTAGAATGTTATTAGAAGAGTACCAAAAGTACCAAAAGTACATCTGTTGTACTTTTAAGGCATCCTTAGCCCCGAGGGAAAACACACACACACACACACACACACACACACACACACACACACACACACACACGTTAAAAATAATTTGGGAAGGGGAGAGACTTGAGTTCTAAAGTCAATTTCCAAAGCAAGCTACATTCAATTCAGGTACAGGACATTCTCAAATACATCATCACAAGTTTCCTACAGATATTTTAATATAATCACTTTTGAAAGCATGAACATTTAAGTGAGTTGAGACAGTCATTCTCAGCACTCTTAAGAAAATTTCAAGCAATTCAATGTTCATACAACTTGGAGAAACGTGGACTTAAAAATAATACAGTGAAGTGGACTACTGTTGAATATCCAAAATCACTAATAGAGCTACAAGACGCTATGTATCTGATCTTACTCTGTTCATTATTTCCTATCACAGACAAGATGATCTAGAAATTATATTGAAAGATCAGGAAAAACCTTCAGAAGATCATCAATTTTTCTTTCATCTCTCCTGTACAGCAAAATAGAATCTGCAGATGACTATCTGCCATACTGAGACAAGGGAGAAGTATAAAAAGCAAGCAAGGCTTTTCAAAACAATGTAAGGAAAAAGTCCCATGAAAATTCTCTAAGTATAGGGAAAAAAAAGAAGTAACCCATCCAGGAGAAAAACTAAGAAGCAGAGTAAAACAGAACCATTTCCATCACCAACTAAGCAATCTATGAATGAAAATTCTGAGCACTTCGAAAGGAAATAATAATCAGTAATCTTTGAACTTCAAAAATCTTCAGATGAAGTCATTCCAATACAAATAGGAAATAAGTGATTTTCTCCTAACATTGATAACTTCTGGCCAAGTAAAATTAAGATCCAATTACTTAAAATTAAGAGGTGTTTTTTTTGTAAATAATAACCATACTTACCACAATCCATTCAGCAATATTTTCATAGAGTTCTGGACTAAAAATTGCTTTTTTAAGCCTGGCTAGAGGACCATCAGCATCTACTAATCTGCACCGCATGAAAACATCACAGTAGCCTCTAAAATCATTGCAAGGAGAGCCAGGTTGCAGGGTGATCGTTCGACCACTAAAGTACTTGCTCCACTGCACAGATCCTGTACTGGCACAAGTTGATGGGTCCACTGGAAAAGAAGTGTCAAAAATAAGTTGAAGATCAGATATCCTAATGGGCCAGGTAGGGAAAGAGAAAGGGAAGAAAGAAACTGCCTAAAATCATTACCATAACATGCTATATAAATGTTCACTAGTTAGGCTAGATAACACCATTAGTAATTTGCCTTAAGAGTTACAATATTAACAAACAACCAACAAGTCTTGATTTAGTGTCTACAATAGTTTTAAAACCTTTTAACAGCATTAGTATAAGTTACTGCCATTAAAGCTGGAAAGTTGTCTACTTTATCATTTTAAAAACATTATAGGGATCATGATGCTATAGACACAATGCTATACTACATTTAAAATTTTCCAAAGAGGATAGACTTAGCAGGAAAGTATCTGTCCAAACTATATGTCAAAGTTTAACACTTAAAATTTAGGAAAAAATAATGGCTTTGAAGCAGATTTTATACTCTTATATTTTTAAAAGTCTTACTTTTCTTCATACAGCATACATGGCATAATTCTTTATCATCTTTGCCATCAGAACTGGCACAGGTACACTCCTCCAAACCATATTTCTCACAGATAGAACCTGCACATTGCTGGAGGACAAATAAAAGGCAAATTATTTAATCCCTATACTGCCAAACCCATTGTTCACAGTAACAGACAGGCAGGTATAGGCTGCCAATGTCAAAATAATCAAATGGAAGTAACAAATGAAAAACAAACATCGATGAGTATCAGAACAGAATCATCTATATAAACACATTTGAAAAAGAGTAAATCCAAGATAGTAAATCTTTTACAGCAATGTCAACTAAAAAAACAAAACCAAAAAAAAAAAACTTAAAAGCAGGAAAAGATGTTAGATAAGCATCAATTTATGCTGGTTATTAAGGCTCCTCTATGAGGAGAAAAAATTTTAAACTTTAAAACTTTCTTCCACCAGGAAGTCAATTTTTTCCCATCTCTGACCAAATGACCAGAAGTGTTCTTTTATTTAAGCTGCTGAAATATTCATTTAAAACTTAAAAGCAGTATAGACAAAGCTACATGCCTAGCTGTACAACTATGTTTCTGTAGAGAATATCAACCACACATAGAAGGAAAGATGAAAGACAAGTTAGTAGCTAACTGAATGCCAGGTAATACATTTATGGTTTTGTGGGGAATAGACAGGAATAATAAACAGAGACCAAGATTAATTACTTTAACTATGTAGCTTTAAGCATCAATTATTCTGAAAAACAGGTATTCTAAAATTAAATTTAAAATATACATAAAATCAAATGCTTACCCCATTAATGCACACTTGTGTATGTCTATTACAGTCTGTGAAGTTTGGTTTGGGATCAGATGCTGGGCAGAGAGCTGTGCCACCATTACATATTCCTTCTCTTGCACAGTCTGAATCATCCCGACACTTCTCAGACTTTGACTTGAATGCACACTGTGCAGTACAACAAGGACCTTGACTTGGACTAAAAGAAACATTATGTGATTAAGCAAAGTAAATTACTAGAAATTTTCTATATACTATTAGACATAAGATTAAGTCCAAATTATTAGATATGGTCCAATTTTAAAATCATAAATCTCATCTTTTAAATGGTAAGCGTGTTACTGGAAAATAATTTCAAAATTGAACTAAGAGGTGATATCAACAAGATGATAGATTAGAAATCCCTACCACTTGTCCCTTCTGCAAAGACAGCCTAAACGACAAATAAAGAACTAGTCTGTAATGAAAATAACTAATGGAGAGCACTGGAGTACATCAGTGGAGTAACAGAAACCCTGGTGGGCATGAATCAAACAGAAGGAAACACCTGAACTTTACCACGCCATCCCTAGCCTGGATCAGACAAGAAAAATGAGGAACTTCTCCTTAGGGTAAAAAGTTAGGCAAGAGGATCGCAGTCCCCACCAACACCTTAGATACCTACCCAGGCACTGAGCCCAGCTGAGAGGGCGCCCAGAGGCCACACAACTGTGCTTTGGTTCTCCCCAAGAAGGAGACAACACTACCTACCACCTGTGGTACACATGGCTATTGCAACCTGCCATCTTAGAACTGAAACTAACACTGAAGGGTATTGTGTCCTTTAGGCAAGTAGTCACGGCACCCCTTCATCCCTCAGGCTCAACCACCATTGAACCACCTCACCCTGAGGCTCCGAACTAAGATGCAAAAAACTGCCATACCCTTTCCTGTAGGGTTGAACAGGAGTGGAACTGCTCCAACTACCCCTCCCCCACCACATCTAGGGGCTGAAACTACACACTCCCTCCTGGGACCCTTCCTCCAGGAAAGCAGTGCTTTGGCAGAACAGCTCCATCTATCTCTTGCAGCCTCTCCCTGCCCTTAGGGGCCTGAGCTGTAACTGCACACTGCCTCCTGAGGAAACTGCTTTGGTAGAACCCTGTATCCCAGGGAAAGGGTACCTGAGCCCACACAGAATAGTCACATTCCCAGAATAATCACAATCCTGGGCCTGAGTTGAAGTAGCACATTGCCCTTTGGGGTAATGATATTTCGGCCAAGTTGAGCAGCTATGCATTCCAGGGCTGAGGTGATATAGTAACCTGTATCCCAGAGAAACAATGCCATGGCTGGGCTGCAACACCATACCCAACAACTCTAGGACCCTGCTTCCCTAGAGCTAGACTAGCCCCCTAGAGTCTGAACTGCTGGGATACCCTTCTCCTGGGAGAGTAGTCATCACGGTGTTGCTCCCTGCCCCACAGGGCTCAAATGTCAGTTGTGTTTGGCCATTCTGGGGTACTTGATGCTGCTTCACCTGCCTCAAACTCTGGGATACTGACAAGTTCCATCACCCCAGGGTCTAGCTCACCACTACACGGTACCCCATCCCCAGGGACCCAAGTTGCCACCAAGTCCTAATGGCTCAGGCTTTCAAATTAAAGTTGTTTACTGTACTGTATAATCACGCTACAACCTGGCCTCCTGAGCCCAAGCTGCCAAGGGGTACATCAGAGTCACAAATTGTGGTGCTCCTGGCAGCCTACTTCCGATGCTGCCATAGATAACAAACCTGCATCATAAGATCCAGGTGCCATAACAGGTTCACAAGACCCTGAGCCTAGGACTCCAGCTCCACAGTCACTCCAAGCATCTGTACCTGGAACCCAGCACCACAGCAGGAGCTTGTAGGCCATGTCAGATCTGACACCAAGAGGGATCCCTTGGGCTAAGTCTCATCAATGTGGGGAAAATTAGAAAAGGGTAGTCCCTGAAGTTGTTGCCACTGAAGATATTAACAACCTACACCATTGTCACCACTACAAACTTCTATAGTATGGGCCACTGAGGTGCCCACATTTATTGTTGATGCTGAATATAGCTGAAGAAGCTAAAAACTTCTTCACAAAGACTATACTATTGCACCTACCCAGAAACAAAATCATCACATGCTTTTCAACGAGCACACTAAGACACAACTACAGATGAAAATGTATCTTTATGAAAGCCACCTTAGAAAGTTTGGAAGAGATGACTGTTTCACGAGATAGATACAGACATCAACACAGGGACACAAGAAAAACAAAAAAGCAAGAAAATATAGTATCACCAAAGGAACATAATAACTCTCTAGTAACAAACACCAATAAAAAGAAAATCAACAAACTGCCCAAAAAGCGATTCAAAATAATGATCTGAAGGAAACTCAGTAAGATTTAAGAAAATACAGAAAGACAATTAAACAACATCATGGAAACAATTCATGATATGAATGAGAAATTTTAAAAAGATAAATATTAAAAAGATTCAAGCAAAAATCCTGCAGCTTAAGAGTTTAGTGAATGAATTTAAAAATACAATAAAGAGCTTCAACAGCAGAAGTAAGCAAGCAGAACAAACAATTTCTGAACTTAAAGATAGGTCATTTGAACTTACCCAGTTAGGAAAAAAAAAGAATGAAAAAGAGTGAAGAAAGACTGCAAGACTTATGGGACAAGATAAAGTGAACAACTCTTCATACTGTGAAAGCTACAGAAGAAGAGACAAAAAAATAGGCATAGAAAACACATTTAATGAAATAATAGCTGAATACTTTCTCAAACCTATTTAACAGAATAATAGCTAACAACTTTCCCAAATCTGGGGAAAAATATATAAACATCCAGAACCAGGAAGCACAAAGATCTCTATAATATATATATTTAACCCAAAAAGTCCTCCCTGGGGCATATCATAGTCAAATTGTTAAAAGTCAAGGACAAAGAGAGAACTCTAAGAATACCTAGAGAAAGTTATCATTAGACTATCAGCAGATTTCTCAGTAGAAACTTTATAAGTAAGGAGCGAATGGAATGATATATTCAAAGTACTGGGGCAGGGGCGGGGGGTGGGGGGGACCTGACAGCCAAGAATACTATACCCAGCAAAACTATCCTTCAGAAATGAGGAAAAATAAAGTCCTCTTATATAAGCAAAAACTGAGGAAATTAATCACCACTAGACTAGTCCTACAAGAAATACTCAAGAGAATCTTGCATCTGGAAGCAAAAAGATAATAATTACCATTATGAAAACATTAATAATTTTAATGCCAATTGGTAGAACAGATACACAAATTAGAAAAAGAAAGAAGTCAAATGTTACTGCTACAGAAGGCCACCAAACCATAATAATAAATAATAAAAGAAAAAGAAACAAAGGGTATACAAAACAATCAGAAAACAATTTTAAGATTACAAGAGTAAGTCCTCACCTATCAATAACTATGAATGCAAACTGATGAAATTCCCCTACTTAAAAGACACAGCCTGGCTAGATGAATAAAAAACACACAATTCAATTATCTGTTGCCTACAAGAAACTCATTTTACTTATAAAGACACATACAGACTGAAAATGAATAGATGGAAAAAGATATTCCACTCAAACAGAAACCAAAAGTGAGCAAGAGTAGCTATACTTATATCAGATGAAACAGATTTTAAGTAAAAAATTGAGAAAAGAGACAAAGGTTATTATATAATTATAAAGGAATTAATTCAACAAGAGGATATAACAATTCTAAAATTATAGTACTCAATACCAAAGCACCCAAATATATAAAGCAAGTATTATTAGATCTAAGGGAGAAACAGACTCCAATACAATAATAGTTGAGAAGTTTAACACCCCATTCTCAGCATTGGACAGATCACTTAGATTTAAAAAAAAAAAAATCAGCAAAGAAACACTGGATTGAAACTACACTTTAAACCAAATGGATCTAACAGACATTTACAGAACATTTCATTCAACAACGGCAGCAGAATATACATTCTTTTTATCAGCACATGGAACATTCTCCAGAATATACCACGTTAGACCACAAGTCTCAACAAATTTCAAAGAACTGAAAACATACCAAGTATCTATTCTGATCACAATGGAATAAAACTAGAAATGAATAACAAAGAGAACTTTAGAAACTGTACAAATGCGTGGAAATTAAACAACATGCTTCTGAACAACCAGTGGGCTAATGAAGAAATTGAGAAGGAAATTTTAAAACTCTCATAAAAATACAACATGCCAAAACCTATAGGATACAGCAAAAGCAGTATTGAGAGAACCTCATAACAATAAACATCTGCATTAGAAAAGCAGAAAGATAAACTAATAATGCACCTCTAAGTACTAGAAAAGCAAGAACAAATCAAACCAAAATTAATAGAAGAAAATAAATAATAATGATCACAGCAAAAACAAACAAAATTGAGACTAAAAAAAAAAAAAAAAATACAACTTTGGGAGGCAGAGGCCTGAGGACTGCCTGAGCCCAGGAATTCAAGATCAGCCTGGACAACTTGGCGAGACAGCATCTCTACAATAAATCAAAAAATAGCCAAGCATAGTGGTGCACACCTGTAGTTTAGCTACTAGGAAGGCTGAGGCAAAAGGATTGCCTAAGTCCAGCAGGTTGAAGCTGCGGTGGCCGTGAACTTGCCACTGCACTCCTGCCTGGGCAACTGAGTAAGACTGACTTAAAAACAAAAACAATACAAAGAATCAACAAAATAAAAAGTTGGCTTTTTTTGAGAAGATAAACAAAATCAACAAACTACTGGTTAATTAAACAAGAAAAAAGACCCAAATAAAATCAGGACAAAACAGAAGACATGCCATTGCTTTGTTAAATTTTGCTGTCTCCATGTGACTCTTGGAACTATAGCCGCCATGTTTTCTTAGCTTTGGCCTCCACCCCTACTTTGGAGAGGTGAATCTCCTCTCTCTCTCCTTCTCTCTAGTTTACTTTCTAAATAAACTGCTTGAAAACTTAAAAAAAAAAAAAAAAGAACACATTATAACTGATACCACTGAAATACAAGATCATTTAGACTTATAAAAAACCATATGCCAACAAATTGGAAAACCTAACATAAATGGATAAATTCCTTGGATGCATACAACCAACCTACCAAGATTGAAACAAGAAAAAAACAGAAAACCTGAACATACCAGTTACGAATAATTATGAGTAATGATATTAAATATCTTCCAAGAAAAGCCCAGGACCAGATACCTCACTGCTAAACTCCAACAAGTATTTTAAAAAGAACTAATATACCAATTCTTCTCAAATTCTTCTAGAAAACTGGAAAAAGAAGGAAATTCTTCCAAACTCACTCTACAATGCTAGCATTACTCTGATACCAAAATCAGATAAGGACACAATACAAGAAAACTAAAGGCCAATACTTTTGATTAATATAGATGCAAAAATCCTCAACAAAATACTAACAAACCAAATCTAGGAGCATATTAAAAAGATCATTCCTCATATCAAGTAAGAATGCAAGTTCAACGTTTGCAAACCAAAAAACACGACATGTCATATCCACAGAATAAAGGACTAAAGCCATATGATCATCTCAACAAACACAGACAATGCATTTGATAAAATTAAATATCACTTCACAAAAAATAACCCTCAGAAAACTAGGTATATTAAGTATGCTCCTCAGAAAAGGAGCATACTTCAGCACAATAAAGGCTATATATATGACAAACTCATAGCTACCATTATACTGAACAGGGAAAAGCTAAAGGCTTTTTCTATAAGTACTGAAACAAGACAAGAATGCCCACTCTCACTATTCTTATTCAACACAGTAACGGAAGCCCTAGCCAGTGCAACTAGGCAAGAGAAAGAAATAAAGGGTATCCAAATTAGAAACAAGGAAGCAAATTACCCCTGTTGGCAGACAACATGATCTTATATATAGAAAATCCTAAAAGCTCCACTGAAAAACTTTCAGAAATATTAAGGGAATCTAGCATAGTTGCAGAATATGAAATTAACATACAAAAATCAGTAGCGTTTCTATACATAACAACAAACTAATGGAAAGACAAGTCAAGATAGCAATCTCTTACAATAGCTACAAGAAAAACTAAACTATTAGCTTGGTGCAAAAGTAATTGCAGTTTTTGCGAGTTGAAATTTACCATTTGATATTGAAATACATTCTTAATAAATATGGTTATTTTATACATCATCTTAGTGTGCATTTCACACTTTATTTTGATAATGACTTATTACTTGATGTTTATTTTATATTTATTTTAGGCTATGGAAATAACGTTAGACAAAAAGCAAATTCGAGTGATTTTCTTATTTGAATTCAAAATGGGTTGTAAAGCAGCAGAGACAACTGCAGCATCAACAATGCATTTGGGCCAGGAACTACTAACAAATGTACAGTGCAGTAGTAATTCAAGAAGCTTTGCAAAGGAGACGAGAGCCTTGAAGATGAGGAGCATAGTGACCAGCCATCAGAAGTTGACAATAACCTACGGAGAGCAATCATCGAAGCTGAACCTCTTACAACTATATAAGAAGTTGCCGAAGAACTCAATGTCGACCATTCTACAGTCTTTCAGCATTTTTTAAACAAATTGGAAAGGTAAAAAAGCTCGATAAGTGGGTGCCTTGTGAGTTGACCAAAAATAGTCATTTTTAAGTGTCATCTTTTCTTATTCTAAGCAACAACAAACCATTTCTTGATCAGAGTGTGATGTGCAATGAAAAGTGGATTTTATTCGACAACTGGCAATGACCAGCTCAGTGGCTGGACTGAGAAGAGGTTCCAAAGCACTTCCCAAAGCCAAACTTGCACCGAAAAAAAGGTCAGTCACTGTTTGGTGGTCTGCTGTCGGTCTGATCCATTACAGCTTTCTGAATCCCAGCGAAACCATTGTATCTGAGAAGTACGCTCAGCAAATCAATGAGATACGCCAAAAACTGCAAACGCCTGCAGCCAGCACTGGTCAACAGAAAGGGCCTAAATCTTCTCCATGACAATGCCCGACCATATGTTGCACAACCAATGCTTCAAAAGTTGAACAAACTGGGCTACGAAGTTTTGCATCATTTGCCATATGCACCCAATCTTTCATCAACGAACTACTACTTCTTCAACTATCTCAACAACTTTTTGCAGGGAAAACACTTCCACAACAAGCAGAATGCAGAAAATGCTTTTCAAGAGTTTGCTGAATCCTGAAGCATGGATTTTTACACTATAGTAATAAACTTAATTCTCATTGGCAAAAATGAATTGACTGTAATGGTTCCTGTTTTGATTAACAAAGGTATGTTTAAGCCTAGTTATAATGACTTAAAATTCACAATCCCAGGCGGGCTCGGTGGCTCAGCCTGTAATCCGTGCCTTTGGGGGCTGAGGTAAGTGGATTGCCTGAGCCCGCGGGTTCGAGACCTGCCTGGGCAGCGAGACCTCATCTCTACAATAAATCAAAAAATTAGCCGGGCACGGTAGCGCATGCCTGTAATTCTGGCTACTTGGAAGGCTGAGGTGGAAGGATCGCCGGAGCCCAGCAGGTCGAGGCTGCGGTGGCCGGGAGCAGCCACTGCACTCCAGTCTGGGCGACAGAGTGAAACTCCAACTCAAAAAAAAAAAAAGTGAGAGAGAAATAACACCCATATTCATAGATTGGAAGAATTAATACTGTGAAAATGATCATACTACCAAAAGTAATCTGAAGATTCAGTGAAATTTCTACCAAAATACCAATGACTTTCTTCACAGAGATAGAAAAAAAAAAATCCTAAAATTTGTATGAAACCACAGAAGACCTCAAACAGCCAAAATAACAAAGTTGGAGGCATCACATCACCTGACTTCAAAATATACCACAAGACTATACAGTATAACCAAACAGCATGATGCTGGTATAAAAATAGACACATAACCAATGAAACAGAATAGAGAACCTAGAAATACATCCTCATATTTACAGCCAAATGATTTTTGACAAAGGTGCCAGTAACAGTTACTAGGGAAAGAATAGACTCTCTAATAAGTGGTGACGGGAAGACTAGATATACAGAAAAATGAATCTATAACTCTCTTTCTCACCATACACAAATATCAAATCAAAATGCCCCTTAAATGGAAGACCTAAAACTATAAACACTGGGAAGATGCATCAGGACACTGGTCTGGGCAAAGATTTTGGGGGTAAGATCTCAAAAGCACAGACAACGAAAGCAAAATAGGCAAATGGCATTACACAAGCTACAAAGCTTTTCTGCACAGCAAAGGAAGCAATCAACAGAGTAAAGAGACAACCCGATAAATGGGAGAAAATATTTGCAAGCTATTCATCTGACTAAGGACTGAGAACTGGAATATACAAGGAACTCAAAAAATTCAATAGCAAAATAAAATCCCAAATAATCTCATTAAAAAGTGAGCAAAGGATCTGAAAAGACATTTCTCAAAAGAAGACATACAAATTGCTAACAGATACATGCAACATCACTAATTATCAGGGAGATGCTAATCAAATCTACAATGAGCTATCTTACCCTAGTTAAAATGGCTATTTTCAAAATGACAAAAAATTACAGATGCTGGTGAGGATGTGGACAAAGGAGAATGCTACCATACTGGTGGGAATGCAAATTAGTACATGCTATTAAAAAACAGCATAGAAGTTCCCCAAAAAACTAAAAATAGATCTACTATATGATGCAACAATCCCACTGCTAGGTACACATCCAAAGGAAAGGAAAACCGTATATAAAAGGATGTGTACAACTCCATGTTTATTGCCACACTATGCACAATAACCAAGACACAAAATCATCCTAAGTGTCTATCAACAGGCAAACGAATAAAGAAAATGTGGTATATACGCGCACAATGAAATACCATTTGGCCATAAAAAATGAAATCCTGTACTTTGCAGCAACATGGATAAAAATGAAGGTCACTGTATTAAGTAAAATAAGCCAGATACAGAAAGACAAGTGTCGCATGTTCTCACTCATATGTAGAAGCTAAAAAAAAGGGTTACCATAGAGGTAGAAAGCAGAATGGTGGCTACTAGAGGCTGAGAAGAGTAGTGGGGAGGGGAGGTGAAAAGAAGTTGGTTAATGGGCACAAACATACAATTAGATAGAAGGAATAAGTTTTAGTACCGGGTGACTACAGTTAACAACAATTTGTTGTATATTTCAAAACAGCAAGAAGATATGAAATGCTCTCAGCACAAAGAAATGATAAATGTTTGAGGTGATGGATATCCTAATTACCCTCATTACACATTATATGCATGTATCAAAATACCACATGTACTTCATAAATATGTACAATTAGACTGTATCAATTAAAAATACTAAAATAAGAAGCTACTAAAGCATTCTAATAAGCATAAAAAAGTTATCAAGTGACTTGTTTTTACAGTCAAAGTATACTATTTATTATATATACTATTTTTTTTTCTTAGTAAAAGGCTGTAATGAAAAATGGATTTAATATTAGGCAATTTACTGGTATTTTTTAAGTCACATAATAATTACTCAACTCATCAGCTTTTCTCACATTTACTTACTAAAATCAAACTATGATACACAGACCGGCCATTTAAAGCATATTGTACAAACAATATTCTATTGCTTCTATACTACCAAAGCAATTTGACAAATGAAATAGCAGTATGACATTAATATTATCTAAATATTTAAAAGTTAGGATTCTAAAAATATGGAAGATGGTTAAGTTTTTAAAGTTAGTAACTAAATAATATATATTTTTTGAGCATCCATTGTTATGTACTTTTTTAACACCCACCATACAAATTACAACTAAAAGTAGTTCGATCTGCCAACAACAGGGCTCTAACCAATACTACTAATTCCAGAAAAATAAACAAAACAAAACAACAACAAATAAAGAGAAAGTTTCAATCATATGCATCTCTTAATGTAACTTTTAAATCTATCATAACTGCTTTCAGGAGACTTTATAGGAACATTAATGTCACTGGAATTAGCAAGGTACCTGCACTCTTTTCCAGGTTTCAGTTTGCATTTTTTCCCTTCTGGTTGATTTGCATCGAAGCAGCACTCATCTTTACACTGGTCACTATACCCACAATCACATTCTTCACCTTGTTCTACCATTCCATTTCCACATATAGGTTGGCCAGATTCTGAGGAAAATAAACAAGACAAGGTAAGCACTATATGCACACATCGATTTTATTTAACATTCACAAACTCTTTAGGGCTTCCTAACAGGATAAAGGACAACTGTGATGATAACAAAAGCAGAACAAACCAGGAATTCTGTAAATCATGAGACTTAACTCTAATAGGGCTCTACTACTAACTAGAAATGTGACCTTGGGCAAGTCATTTCCCTTTGGGGGTACTCAGTTTCTTAATCTATATAGTGAGGGGATTTGATCTGATGGTCCCTTCTGGAAGTGGTTACTTACTATTTGAACCAAGCCACATGGAACTTTATTGACTGCACTTTTTATACTACACAAATACAAATTAAGTTAGTGCTTCATTAACCAGAAAAAAAATTAAACCTTTTTGCTACAGAAAATTTCAAACATAAAAGTAATAAAAGAATAAGCACAATGAACACCATGTGGCAATCATTTATCTGTAACAACTACTAACAATATGTTATTCATGTTCCATTTACTCCTACAATTTTTTTTCCGGAGAATTTTAAACTGCCCCACCTAACATACTATTGTTCCTAAAAATACTTCAGGATATACTTCTTTTTTTATTTTTTTAAGTTGGAGTCTCACTCTGTCGCCCAGACTGGAGTGCAGTGGCCGCTCCCGGCCACTGCAGCCTTGACCCAATGGGCGCCAGCGATCCTTCCGCCTCATCCTTTCGAGTAGCCTGAATTACAGGCAAGCGCTACCATGCCCAGCTGACTTTTTTTGATTTATTGTAGAGATGAGGTCTCTCCAAGTTGCCCAGGCAGGTCTCAAACCCGCGGGCTCAGGCATCTAGGATATACTTCTAACAGATAAGGAGGTTTTTCATTTTTAGATCTACCCATAATAATCATTATCACACCTAAAACAAATTCAACAATATGCTTAATAGCATTTAATAATCAGTTCGTGTTCAATTTTCCTTAACTGTCTCTTTAAAATGTGTTGGTTTGAATCAAGTTCCAAATAAGGTTTCCTTAACCCCAACCCTTCCCCCCCTCCACTGTTGCTTTTGGTTGACAAGTCTCTTACGTACTTTTAACGTATAACAGATTCCACCCTCCAGTTTTATTTTTACACCATTTATCTGCTTAAAGAAGTTGAATGATTTAGTCCTATAAAATGTCACACATTCGTATTTGGTTGGTTGTAACACAAACAATAAGTAATATTCTAAAAATGTATATTAGTTCTACTCCTAAGCTAGACTAAGTTCCTTAAGTGAAGAAACGTGTGCTATTTATATCTTTTGTAGTTGTATAAAGTCTAACAACACTGGGCCAGATTTTGGTTGATTAAGATTAGACAGTCTCGTCTAAGTACAGCAAATAATTTTAGAAAATTTCTTCAGCTGTCTTCTAAAGTTCTTTGATTTTTGTCGGAAAATTTAAAATTGGGTTAGGAACCCTACTCTGTAAAATCATAAAATCAAAGAACTCTAGCAACTGCAAGGAGTGATAAGAATCAAATGGCTTAAAACTCAGTTTTACAAATGAAGAAGCTACATAATACCTGTAAGTTAGTAAGTGTTAGAAAAACTCGGTGGCTCAGCCTATAATCCCACGCCTTGGGAGGCTGAGGTGAGTGGATTGCCTGAGCCCGCGGGTTCGAGACCCTGGGCAACTTGATGAGACCTCATCTCTACAATAAATAAAAAAAAAAAAAATTAGCCGGGTGTGGTAGCGCGCGCCTGTAGTTCCAGCTACTTGGAAGGCTGAGGCAGAAGGATCGCCGGAGCCCAGCAGGTCGAGGATGCGGTGGCCGGGAGTGGCCACTGTACTCCAGTCTAGGCCACAGAGTGAGACTCCAACTCAAAACAAAAAAGAAAACTACCATTGATAATAACAAAAATGATAACATCAATATAATTTCAATCTGCCCTTTTAAAAGAAAAAACAAGTCTTTAAAAGAAAAAGTCAATTAATAAAACAAAAAAAACTGATCAACTGAACCTTATCAAAATGTAAAACTTTTGCTCTAATGAAAAACTGTGGAAAGGATAAAAAGACAAGTTATAGACTGGTGGAAAATATTTGGAGACCAGTATATGACAAATAACTAGTATCTAGATTATATAAAGAACTCTCAAAAAAAAAAAGAACTCTTAAAATTCAACAGTAAAAAAAAATAGTCCCATTGCAAATGGCAAAAAAACATGATCAGACATTTCACCAAAGAAGATATATAGATGACAAATAAGCACATGAAAAGACATTCAACATCATTAGTCAACAGAAAAAATGCAAATTAAAACCATTACACACCTATCAGAATGGCTAAAATTAAAAAATCGTGAAAGCACCAAATTCTGGGTGAAGACACAAAATCATTCATACATTGCTGGTGAAAATGTAAAATAGTATAGCCACCCTGGAAAACAATTTGGCAGTTTTGCACAAAACAAAGCAAGCAACTGCTATATGGTCCCTCAATTGGGTTTGGGGGCATTATCCCAAAGAAATAAAAACTTACATTTATACAAAAAAATCTTCACATCAATGTTTACAGCTGCTTTATTTGAAACAAACACTGGAAATAACACAGATGTCCTTCAACAAGGTGAATGGTTAAAGAAACTGCACTAGGGAGACAGACAACAGAATGGGAAAAAATATTTGCCAACTGTATATCTGAGAAAGGCGTAACATCTAGGATCTATAAGGAACTCAAATGTGCCGAAAGGAAAAAAATAAACAGCCCCATTTAAAGTGGGCAAAAGACATGAATAGACACTTCTCAAAAGAAGATACATGGGCAGTCAACAGACACATGAAAAAGTGCTCAGCCTCACTAGTCACCAGAAAAATGCAAATCAAAACCACATTGAGACACCACCTAACCCCAGTAAGAATGGCCATCATTAATAAAACAAACAACAACAGATGCTACTGAGGATGCAGAGAAAAAGGAACGCTTCACTGCTGGTGGGAATGCAAACTAGCACAACCTCTCTGCAAGACACAAGGTAATTTCTGAAAGAACTAGAAATTGACTTTCCATATGACACAGCAATTCCCCTGTTGGGAATATACCAGGAAGAACTCAAATCATTCTGTAAAAAAGATACCTGCACACGCATGTTTGTTGCAGCTCTATTCACAATAGCAAAAACGTGAAACCAACCATGCTGCCCATCGAAGCTGGACTGGATAAAAAAAATTTGGTACATATACACAATGGAATATTATGCAGCCATAAAGAAGGACAAGCATATGGACTTTGCAGTAACTTGGATGGATTTAGAGTCAATCATACTCAGTGATCTATCACAGAAACAAAGAACAGAGTACCACATGTTCTCACTCATAAGCAGACCTTGAACAATTATCATAATACTATAAGAAAGGGATTGGCAGTAGTGGGAAACTGCCAGGGGAAGGCGGAGTGGGATTGGCAGTTGAGGGAGGAAACTGCTGGGGGAGGGGGCACACCTCATCAACAAGGGCACCTGCATAATCAACATTTGTATACCTAATACTGAACTGTACCCCATATCTTTAAATAAAAAAGAAAAAGAAAAAGAAACTGCAGTACACACATACCATAGAATACCACTTAGAAATAAAAAGAGCAACTACTGACAAAGGAAACAACTTATAAGAATCTCCAGGGAATTAGTGAAAAGAAAGCTTAGTGAAAAGAAAGCAATCCTATGATATATATCTTGGTAGATACTTAGTTGACACAGGTAAATGCATCTGTCAAAACTCATCAAATGGTACATTTAAGATTTGGGCATTTCACTTATATAGAAAACAGAAAAAGAACCACAAACAATATTGAGTTCTAGTTAATGATATATAAGCTAAAGTGTTTAGGAGTGAAGTATACTGGTGGCTGCAACTTACTTTAAATTGCAATAAAAAATATGGATTGAGGGATGGATAAATTAACAAATATGTGATAAAGCAAATACAGCAAAGTGTTAATTGTAAAATACAGGTGGTGGATATATGGGTGCTCACTATGTGAGTCTTTCAAGTTTTCCGAATACTTAAAAACGTTTGTAACATAAAATAATAAGATAACCAAATCATTTGGAATTTTTGGAATGATATATTATAGACTACAGCATATACTTGCATTCAACAAACACATAAATTTTCTGAAAAACATTAATAGCAAAATGTTGGGAAAAGATACATACCAACAAAGCAGTTGTTTCTCTTCTTCTCAAGAACTTGGCTTATATTTCTAATACTACAGAGTGAGAATTTATTGTTATTAAGTTTATCCCCGGATGTTGCTCTTGCATACATGATGTAATTGCCATTTTCTTTTTGTCCTAAATTCTTAGACTCTCCTGGTGTGCACTCTGTTCCAGAATCATGCTGTCAAAAAAGAATATCGAGTTATATAAACAGGAAATAAAATAAGGTTTTCAGGTCATCTGATTAAATGTAATGTTCTCATTAGAAGAGCAATGGAAGCTTGCGGACTCTTCTTTACAAAGAATCTTAAAATTGTTTTACACCTTGAGTAGGAAAATACTCTGTTTTTATAGGGGCCACTATCTTAGAAGGGAAAGAAAATCAGTGGAGGTTTAGCCACAACAATTTATAGCTTTGAGGGCAGGAACTAGAACTTATGACAAACTGTCATAAAAGTTATATTAAAAATAGGCTCACCTACTTTCAAAACTAGTAGCAGTAATATAAACTACTTTTAAACTACTAAATATTCTTTAAAGTATATGCTAATACATGATATGAGTAGTTTGTAGAACACAGAGGTGGGAAAAGAGAAAAGAAAGGAAACAAAAGAGATTGGCTAGGGGCTAAGTACATACAGAACAGGAATCTAAGACAGCTAACGTATTAACCAGGACATAAGAAAGATAAGTAGAAATGCTGACTAGGGATAGAGATACAGGATTTATTTTAAAATAAAAATTAAGAAAAGTCAAGAGGTAAAACCAAAATACTTGCAGAAAAGGAGACAGAGTCCTGTGTATGTATAAATACACAGAAGTGGTTTTTGGTTTTGACCAATTTTACAGAAAAGCACCAAAGCATAGCTTCCTGAATTTTCTCAAAGTAAGATTTTAATTGGTCAGCAATGAGATCAATCAATAAACTACCATATTCCAGTCATTCTGGCAGATATGCACTAAAACAAAACTCACAATGCTCCTCAAACAATTCAGAACACATCAGAAAGGGTGAAAAATATTGGGTACCAGAGTAATTGTTCTATTTAATTAAAATTTTGTTTTAAACACCTAACACCCCTGCTCTCTAGAAAGAAAAGGACTGCTCAAAGGCATTCTGTTTGTTTTCCCAGAGCCCATCTGAATTACTTTCATTTTCTACTCCCTATTCTGAGGCAACTGTTAAAAATATGTCCTCTACTAGTGCTTTATTCTTCCTGGTACCTCTTGACTTACTTCTGAACCTAGATTCAGCATTTAACAATGCTATACTAATCTCCAATATTATCTTGCTTTGTGTTTTCATCCTATAAAATTCAATTTAGTTTCTGAAGAAGTATTCTCAGAATTTTAGAAAGGAAAGAAATCCCAATACTGTATAACTCTATGTCAGCACAGAATATCTTGTCACTTTTCAATTCAATAAATATTAGTAAGTATCCAATATTATACAAGAAGGTACTAAAATATAATATAAAACTAAAAAGATGAGAAAATTATTATCCCTAGACTTTGAGGGACTTACATCATATTTTAAAATGATAGCAAATTTTGACATATCTGCTTAGTCTGACTTGCTTGCCCCATAAATCCATTAGAAACATTGCTAATCAATTATTACTTTACTAGCCCAGGGATTATTACAATAGATCATTATTAACAGCCATGGAAGAGGAAACAGGTTGTAAACAAGCATACCAGCTATTTGTCATCCTCAAATAAGGGAATAAAACAAGCACACAAATAAGCAAAAAATAATAGAACATAAAGGCCCTCTTAACTGAACCCCCCCAAAGTGTTTTGTTACTTCAAATCAAGAGGTTTTACAAAGAAACTCTAATCTTAGTTTGACAAGAAAACAGAAAAACTTTTTGCTAACTATAAAAGTAATATACTCTTTAGAAAACTTAGAAAATAAAAAATACATTAAAAAAATTCAATCACAATCTAACACCCTCAATAACTACCGTTAACATTTTGCTCTATTTCCTATCTGACAAGTAGCTATACCATATTAATATAAAATTTGGACTATACTATGTGTACAGTTATACAAGTTTCTTTCAGTTTGATAGTATGAAATGAATGCTGCAAAACTTGATATTTAAAAACAGCAGAGCATTCCATGATACTTTCCAATTGTAGGAACACTTAGGTTATTTTGTTACTTTTTAAAAATAAAACTGCAATGGCTGTATTTTCTTAATTTTTATTAAGGGTCGTATTCATTTATATCATATAACAACACAGATCAAGACTTCAACAGGCAGAGATGGGAAAAAATTGACTTCCTGGTGGAGGAAAGTTTTAAAGTTTTAAATAATGAATTACATAATTTGACAGGTGGGGGGAGATAACACTGAAAACATATTTGGAACCAAATTATGAAATGTTAACCAAATCCTAAATGTTAAGATAAGAAAATTTTATCAGCAGGTAGTAGAAGTAATGTTGTAAACAGAAGTGGCATGAGTAGAACTATATTACACAAAGATGAATCTGTACATATTAGAATTTTCATACTGAGAGACGAATTTGTCTCATTTATGATTACAGCTTCCCACAATAAAGTTTATAAAACAGTTTATAGTAGATATACAATAAATATTTGGGATAAGATAAATAAGCATAGGGATTAACATGAACCACTCAGGGAGAAATAACATTGACATAGTATCTGTGTATAGGATAGAGAGAGAGAGATTTCAGATAAATATATCAAAGAAGACAGATTCAGAAACGTATGATTTTGGCTGATCTTACTATTAAATTACTTAACAAATATTTATTAAGCATTGTTACTGTTTGGATGTTTGTTCTCCAAACTCATGTTCAAATTTGATCCCAATGTTGGAGGCGGGGCCTAATAGGAGAGGTTTGGGTCATGAATAGATTAATGCCCTGGGGGTACAGCAGTGAGTAAGTTCTCAATTAGTTTCTGCAAGAGCTCCTTGTCAAGGAGAGTCTGGCATCTCCCCTCTTTTTCTTGCTTCCTCTCTTGCCATGTAACTCTACACATGCCAGCTCCCTCTTGACTCCACCATGAGTGAAAGCAGCCTGAGGCCCTTACCAGAAGCTGAGCAGATGCCCACACCATGCTTTTTGCACAGCCTGCAGAAAAGTGAGCCAAAGAAACCTCTTTTCTGTATAAATTACCCAGGTTCAGGTTACTCCTTTTATAACAATGCAAAATGAACAGAGACAAGTATCTACTGTGTACATATAGTAGAATTAACAGCATGTACAAAAGAGTGAGATAGAATCGAGCATGTTAGAATCATTAAAAGTAGTCTGGGCTGGGCATGGTGGCTCACACCTATATTCTCAGCACTTTGAGAGGCCAAGACAGAAAGTTTGCTTAAGCCCAGGAGTTCAAGACCAGCCTGGGCAACATAGTGAGATCCTGTCTCTACAAAAAAAATTTAAAATTAACCAAGCACAGTGGTGTGTGCCTATAGTCCTAGCTACTTGGGAGGCTGAGGTGGAAGGATCACTTGAGCCTAGGAATTTGAGGCTGCAGTAAGCTATGATCATGCCACTGTACTTAAACCTGGGCAACAGAGTGGATCCTACTTCTTTTAAAAAAAAAAAGAATGGTATGATAGGAAAAGAGAGCAAGACAGTTAAAGAATGTGAACCAATTTCTCTATTAAACAATAAGCAATAAATAACATTAATGTACTAAAACACCTCATTGGCAGCTAGATAGAAAACAGATTAGACAAGAAGTAAAAAGAGAATGGTTTAGATTCCCTACTCCAAGTGTGGTTCACAGATCAGCAGAAGCAGTAATAGCATTATTTGGGAGTATTTAAAAATAGAGAAACAGACTTCATCAAAGACCTACTAAAATTACAGAAACAGAATCTATACTTTTAAGATCCTCAGGTGATTTATGTGCACATTAAAATGAGAGGCCCTTGCTGGGCTCGGTGGCTCAGCCTGTAATCCCACACTTTGGGAGGCTGAGGTGAGTGGATTGCCTGAGCCCATGGGTTCGAGACCCGCCTGGGCAACTTGGTGAGACCTCATCTCTACAATAAATCAAAAAATTAGCCAGGTGTGGTAGCACACGCCTTGTAGTTGCAGCTACTTGGAATTCTGAGGCGGAAGGATCGTCGGAGCCCAGCAGGTGGAGGCTGCAGTGGCCAGGAGCAGCCACTGCACTCCAGTCTGTGCTAGAGTGAGACTCCAACTCAAAAAAAAAAAAAGAAAAAATGAGAGGCCCTGGACTGGGAGCCAGAAGTGTAATTGAAGGGTACTTCATTTTCCCTGCAACCAAGAGGATTGGTAGAAAAGAGAAGAAATGCAAATTAACCATGAACAGCTTTCCATTCATGTCTAAAATTGCAGGTACTCTTTTAAAAACAGATCACAAAAGCAGTCGAGGTAAAGAGATTAAGTATATTTTAAATACTTTATTTAGGAACACTGATAATAATCTATCAATTTCTGATTGAGACCTAGAAGAGGCAAGACTTGCAACTTAGTGAGATGACACAAATTTTACAAACATGGGGAAATTAGAGAAGTGTATTTGAGGATTTTAAGCTTCAAGTATACAATTCATCTTCCAAATAATAAAAATTTTCATTTATACAAATGATAAGGTGAATGTAAAACAAATTTACATAGTTTACAGTAAAATCTTTCAAAATGTTATTTTTAACATTAGGTCCCTTAAAAAATATAATGGATTGTTCATTAGATTACACCAAAGCTTGCTGTCAACTTTGTTACATGTAATAACTACATTGTGCTTATATAAGAAAATGTCTACTTTACAGAAATGTGTACTGAAATATGTATGGGTAAATAAATTTGCTTTAATACCTTAGCAAAGAAAAAGAAAGAAATACAGAAAGGAGATATGGGAAAAGCTTCATAATTATTAACTCTGAATTAGAAGTTGACAATGTAGCCTGCAACCCATTTTTATATGGCCTTAAGAACAGTTTTTCCATATTTTAAAATTTATAAAAACAAGAAAGAAGACTATGTAACAAAGACCAAAGGTTGCCTCTAAATAGCCTAAAATGTTTACTAGGAGGTCATTGACAGAAAAGTTTGCTGACCCTTGTCTGAATGATGGTCATATGAGAGTTTATAATACTATTTTTTCTACTTTTCTATAAGTTAGAAATTTTTTATAAGAAAAGCTTTTAAAATATCAATCTCATTCCATAATAAAGACAAAATCAAGTGAACACCAATAATGTTTTAACAGAAACAAGTTAAAAAGAAAAAAATTTTACAATTTGCTGGACATTCAAAATGTACTTTAAGCAACGAATAATGATTCTGATTCAAAAGATATTTAAATGCATTATGTTATAGAGTCAGGGGGCAAAGACACTATTTTGTCTTAATGAGACAGGCAAAATTCCTTGCCTTCACAGAATTCTGGCATTGTTATGCCTACTTTTCTTATTTTAATCATAAACATTCTATCTTCCTCCCTTTCAGTATGGCCAAGTACATTATTGCGTTCTGACATATAAAAACTAAACACTGATAAGTACCTTTGTTTTCACTGTAAATTTTTTAAGTCACTCAATATAAAAGTAAAGCTAATAACTTTTTTTAAAGCTAATAATTAGACAGTACTTACTGGAGATCCAAAGTTATGACCAACTTCATGAGCAAAAGTAATGTGAGAGACTTTGGGAGGTACATGAGACCCATAGTTCTGAACAGTAATAATTCCAGTGTTTAAGGACTTCTTCTTACCATCTGAATAGAGTTTACTTTTTTCACATATTCCTCCAGAGCTTCCTAATTCAGAACAAAAATTAAAAGGCTAAATTAGCATCTATTTCTCCTCCTCCCAAAAAACTAATATATGCCATATTGATTAAAAACATTTTACATTTTGAATCTAAAATACAATGGTACCCAGATGTATCAAAAGCTTAAAAGTTTCCTTGGTCCAAGATTAGAAAATCACTTTCAGTAAGTTTAATGACACTCATAAAGAAATTCCTAGGATTGAGTATACCATCTTCACAAAATCCTCTTCTTCATAATCAAAATGCCCTCAAATTTTTGCTCCCATTAATGTGGCAAAACAAATATTTACATCTCCTTTAATCGGGATATATCAATATTTACATTGAGTTTTCAAAGCCTATTTTTTCATCTTTTAAAAAGAAAATGTCAGGTATGGTGGCTCATGCCTGTAATCCCAACACTTTGGGAGGTCAAGGTGGTAAAACTGCCTGAGCCCAGGAGTTCAAGACCAACCCGGGCAACATAGCAAGACCTCTTTTCTATGGAAAAATCAAAAAATCAGCTGGGAATGGTGGTGCACACCTGTACTTCCAGCTACTCAGGATGCTGAAGCAGAAGGATCACCTGAGTCCAGGAGTCTGAGGTTGCGGTGAGTCCTGATTGTGCCACTGCACTTCAGCCTGGGCAAGAGTGACACTGACTCAACTAGAGAGGTAGGCAAGTAGACAGACAGACAGACAGACAGAATAAAGACTATCATTTAAGTTAAATGAAAGTTGAACAAAATAGTCTCAGATTCTGAGAAAGTCACTTGTACAAATAATAGCAGTGAGGTAAATGAATATGTAATTTATTGTCCTAAGACACAACATACAATATATTTGTAAAAAAGAAAATAATTATGTCAATAATTAAGTGGGTTAAAAAAAGGGGAGGGAAGAAGGAAGAAGACGGATAGATAGGAGGGAGAGAAGGAAAGAAAATGTGGCAAAAAGTCAATAATTGATTAATCTATAAAAAATTCACCATACTATTATTGCAACTTTTCAGCAGGCTTGAAATTTTTACCAAAGTAAGTTTAAAAATTAATTTTTGGTTTTCTAATGTGTCTTGAGAACACTTTAAAATTTTAAAAGAAAAGCTGTATTTTTACTTATATTAAATCATTCTGTAGCTTATTTGTTCATTAAGAGGAACTTCAGAGTTTTAAACCAAAGTGACACTGCTTTCACATCTAAAAGCAGTTATAATATACGGAATTAGAAAAGAACAGGAAAATCAGAAATTGATGAATAAATCCATTTTATTCATTAGGCTCACAACTGTAATCCCTGTATTTTGAGACCAGAAGTTTGAGACCAAACTGGGCAACATAGTGAGACCCTGTCTCTACAGAAAAATAAAATAAAAACTATATTTTTATATACGTGCGGCTGGCTCCATAGCTCAGGGGTTAGAGCACTGGTCTTGTATTTTTATATACATTGTACTGAGAAGACCATATTTTCTTTTAATTAACTTTACTGAAGACTTTTAGTGAGAAGTTCTTCAGCTTTCATTTACATTTAAAAGGTATTCCTATTTGGTTTTGTTTTTTTAAAAAAATATAATCAAATGGATTAGGGTATTATGATAACAAATTATTTCAAGTTAGCTTTCTATAAACAAAGTTACAACTAAATTATGAAACTATTTAAAAAGTCTAATGTTTATACTCCCTGATAAAGAAGCCAATTCAAAAACAGACACGTAAGAATGGCATACTACAATACAACTGTTGCCTGTTCCTGTTAAACATAAGAAAACATATGGCAATAAAACAAATTTGAATTACTATTACTATATAATTTAGAATGCTGAATGAAGAATGTGTTTCACAGAAAAGTAAACTAAAAGACTGAGCTATACGCAGAGTCAACCCAGCAAGGGGTTGAGAACTTTTAAGATATTCAAAATTTACTACCTTTACTACAATGAAAACAGAATAGAGAGAAAACATCAAATAATTTGTGAATATGTAATATATTTTCTTAAGTTAGTTCTGCTTTTTGAGATGAGTCCTAAGGATGACATAACTATCATTTCTAAAAACTAGAAAAAATATGAATAACTATTATGTATATAATAATTACTGTACACATAGTATTGTTTTAAACAAATAGTAAATTAATATCCTGCCTTAGTGAAGATCTGTCATATGCAAATTGGTTCAATGCAGTACTGTCAAACTTGAATTAAGCACAGAAGCCTCCAAACTGTAAATCTTTATCAGTTAAAAAAAAAAAAAAGAAAACAGGTATATTTTTAACTTTGATAATACACACTTTTCTATATTTTTAAAGTCTGGCAAATTAAAGAGAAAAGCATACATAAATTTGAGCATACTCTTATGAATTACAGTCTTTGTAATTTATATCTTCTGTAACTTTTTAAACAACTGCTTCTAGTCTTTATGATTATTGCTTACATGGAAGCTTAATATTTGTTATAAACTAACAACATGTTAGAGTAACTCATTATACAGGAACAAATAAAATACATCTAATTCTGTATGAATTAATTTTTTAAGAAAAAAACAATACGGGAATTCATATGGAAACACAAAAAACCAAGAATAGCCAGAACAATCAGCAAAAAAAACAACGCAGGTGGTATCACATTACCAGACTTCAAACTTTACTATAAAGTTACATTAATCAAAATAGCTTGGTATTGGTACAGGAATAGTCATATAGACCAATGGAATAGAATTGAGATTCCAGAAGCAGAACCTCAATTTCTCAACCAACTCATCTTCGACAAAGCTTCCACCACCTACCACTGGGGAGAGGAGAACCTATTCAGTAAATGGTGCTGGGAATACTGGCTGACCACATGCAGAAG